>NW_028258317.1:49217500-49520530 GCF_053883595.1 Heterocephalus glaber
AACTGCCTCCAGCTATCCCAGGAAGAGAAGCCAGAGTATCTGGACTCCCACAGTCATCAGTCACTGGTTATGTGACTGGCTACCATGAATGTTCTGGGGATCACCAGCCCCCAAGGCACTGTGCCCCCCGGGGGTACGCAGGATATATAGGCAGAAGCACACCACCAGGGTGATTCTGAACAACAGAAATCAGGCCGGGGTGCGGGGGGGCACAAGAAATGGCAAGAGAGACCCAAGGGCATGAGGAGAGCATGGACCCATGCATCAATCCTAATACAGCCCTCAAAGACGTGCACTGTCACTTCTCCTTTCAAAGTGAGGACAGTGAGCCTAAGAGCTAAGAGAATAAATGAGCCAGGGATTTGGCTCAGTGGCGCCACACCTGCCCCCAAAGCGCAAGGTCCTGAGTTCGATCCCTGGTACCAGTGAAGAAAAGAGAGAGAGAATAAATGAGTTGCTGAAAGTAAATCTTGGCAATTGTAAGACTTAAACCAAGGTCTATCTGGTTCCAGTGTAGACACTCTTTCCATGATCTGATACAAATTTTGTTATATAAAAATAAGTTAAGGAATTAGTACCTCCTCAAAGGTACTATAAAAATAGGAGTAACCTATTTGGGTTATAAAAGACCTAAGTGGGAAATTTAAGGACACTTTTTTGAGGGGAAGAAAAATCAAAATGCACAAATTTTAAGACACTTATTTCAAGAGATGGCCTACATTGCCTGTTCAAAGAATTCCTAAAAAAATATGATCACATGGCACTGGAAGGAGATCCAAGAGGCCTGCAGTGACACAAAAGGATGTCTTAAATTCAAAATGCCGATTAACAAAGGCAACAATGTCCCCAAACACAAGGTTTTAGCTCTTTAGTACATGTGAACATGTCACACTCATCACGTGGGCTCTTATCAAGTAAGTGCTTTGATCTGACCCTATGAGAAGTGGGGACTGCGCATCTATGCGGGCCAATGCTCCTGTGAGCAACCCTCCATGGGGACTCGCCATCACTACTCGAAGACCAAAGAAAATGAAGCACACAGTTACTTTTACCTCCAAGTGCCATTTGGAGAGGATACCCTGAGACAAAAATGGGTTTTGTTCTGTCAGTTGGTAAGGAGAACTCCACTCAGGTAACTTCTACCCAAAGAGAAATGGAAGGACTGCTAGCCTCGTTTCCCAAATCCCTGCTCTACAAGAGAGTACAAAAACCATGCAGCAACTACAATTCTGGTCAGTTATGTAAGTTAGCCAAGAAAATTTCCCTTGAAATCAGCCTACAAGACTACAAGAAATTCAATCCCCAGCATGTTGGTATTTATAATAATGATTTAGAGGATATCGATTGCATATTCTTAACTTTTGACATCAATATTCTTCCTTCTTGAGCTAACGTTCATCCCATAATTGTAATACTGCTGCGAAATCGTAGCTGGTTCATCATGACACCTTTCTGGCCAGCCCTAAATCTACTACGAGGAATGAAAACTCAACCATAGAAATGTTCATTCTAATAGCAGGAGAGATACTTCCCAGGATTTAAATGGGTTGTGTGTCTCCTGCTTTCTAGTCTTTCCTATTTCCCAAGGTCCACAAGTCATGGGATGCCTGACATAATCAATCAAAATATGAGGCCATCTAGTCTAAACTCAACGGTATCACACTGCTTATCAAATCTCTCGTTTCAACTATGAAAGAGGCATCGAGGTGAGACATAGAAAATAGCAAGGCAATGTCATAAATATGACAGAGTTCTATTAAGCAAAAGGACTCAGCTTCTGAGAAGAAAACCTGGTCACTGGAAAACCAGGGCCAGGAAATTTCACCTCAAATTTGATAAGAAAGAAACAGAGTGGAATAAAAATCGTTTTCCAGAATTAACCAATACAGCAAAATTTTACCTCAAATTTGATAAGAAGAAACTGGGGGTGGGAAGAATTATTTCCCAGAATTTACAGAGGATGTTAATAGAATCATTCTGTCACAGTGTGACATTAAAAATGTGACAATGTCTCAGCTACTGAGATTTCTTTTCTCTACATTTGTAACATTCCATAAAACTTGGGGAAAAACAGATTCCAAATGATATAACAACATAATGTATTTTGATAATTATCCTTAGTTGAGAAAACAGAATGAAGACATTTCCTAGGAGTGAATATATATTTATTTGTCTGAGGATGACAATGTTGATGCAGATTTAACTCTTTCTGAAATCCTCTTTGATATACCCATTCAAAAGTAGTGGGAAAATGGGCAGTTTTTCCTTTTCTGGTTTTCAAAAGCTATTATCTCCCCAGTTTCACCTTGCCTTGGAGAGAACCAATAACCTCTCTATTAATAAGCTCAAATATTTAAGTGCCAATTTTATATAAACTTTCTACACACACACACACATATCCTGTACTATACCTGCTTATGACGGCATTTCTATCCAGTGCAGTAAAAAATAAACAACGCTATCATTCGGACCATAAGGTATATAATTTGTTATTTACTGAAGGAAATAGTTTTGCTTCCCAGCCAATACACTAAAATAACATAATAGGTTGCTACGTAGTTAAAGCTAACAGCTTTCTGATCAATACCACACCTCTCTATACCTCTGTGTTTATAAATGGCTTTCTACAATAGGGTTTTTAAAGATACATGCTATTACCAAGCCTAAATTCTTTTTAGATCATTACAAGAATAGAAATGCATTATACCAAGACTTCTTTACTCAAAAATATAACTTTAACTAACTAATCTGCCAGCCTACAGTGCACTTTACTATTTTACAGAATATTATTACAGGTTAAATCTGACTCTACTGAATGCAGACTTGCACTTCAAAGTAATTATAACTTACAGAACTTGTATAAAAATTGAGATCCATTTTAAATTGTTGACTTTTCTTTTTTTTGGTACCAGGGATTGAACTCAGGACCTTGCGCTTGCAAGGCAGGTGCTGGAACCACTGAGCTAAATCTCCGGCCCTAAATTGTTGACTTTTGAAGGCAGGGGTTTATTTAAATACCTAACTGAAGAAAATTTATTAAGTATCTATTCAGTCATGTGCTTGACACCTTGCCAAGTGTTAGAGATTTCAAGATAAATAAGACATTATTCTTTAGTGAGAGTGAGGAGTCAAGTCATAAGACAAATTCTGAAAAGAATACAAGTAAAACTGCTCTCAATTATGATTTAGGCACTTAAGGTATTTTTTTGTTTTGGGGTTTTTCTATAGTCCCACTACTGCAGGTACCACAATGTTAACACCAGAAAGAGCAAGCCCCTGGTACTAAGAATCACTACATATAACTCATCTATACCTTCCAGGAATTAATAATGAAATCTACATTAGACACACCCTTCCCCTTCAAATTTAAAGTATAAACCCATAAATAATGAATGTCTTAATTCATTCCTAACAGTGAATGAGTCAAACTTTCTCTTCCTGCACTGCAGACCGTTCTTCTGACACGGTCGAGATTTTATGAATCATCTCCAACAATTATGCCTGCCTGCCATCAACATTCACATCAGAGTCTGAGGTGTTCAAAAGGCTGTTCAAATGTTAGTGGAGAGGTACTCTGATATCAGCTTCAAGGACTGGCTTATTTATATTTCAAAAAGAAAATAACTGTGAATATATTTCTCTAAATCCTCACAAAGTCTTTCATCTAGTAGACCTGATTGTGGATACAGGGAAAACTCACACACAACACACACACACACACACACACACACACTTAAATACATAGAAGTATACACACCAACACCAAAACCATAACCCTTGGGTTAGTGTCCGCCTATCAATATCAATGTCGATTAGTGCTATCATAACATGGCCCTGACCTGCTGAAATGACCGCACAATGATTCTGAAGTCAGGCTATGAAGTATTTAAAAGGCTTTGAAGTATCTTAACACCTTCAACAAGGACAGAAGAAATAATGGCATGTAAGGCACAAAGGAAAAAAATATAAAAACATATCCTATCTTGATAGGGCCATAGCTGTAAGTTGAATTTGCACCTTCCAAAAATGTTAATGTCCCTACCTCCTCAGAACTTTGACTGTGACCTTATTTGGAAAAAGGGTATATGCAGATGTAATCAAGATGAAGCCATACTGGAACAGGGAAAGCCTTCATCTAAAGAATAGTGGTGTTCTTATAAGTAGAGGGAAATCCAGACACAGAGACAGACATGCAGAAGAAATGCCATGCAACCACAGAGGCAGAGTCTGGAGTGATTCATCTACAAGCCCAGGAATGCTGAGGATTACTGACAACCACCAGAAACGAGAAAGAAGCAAGGAAGGCCTCTTAACATCTTCAGAGAAAAGCATGGCTCTGCTGATACCTTGATTTTGAACTTCTAGCCTCCAAAAGGAAGAGAATGAATTTCTGTTGTTTCAAGTCACTCTACTTGTGGTCATTATGGCAGCCCTATGAGACTACTATAGTCACTCATTAACAATGCCAGGTACTTTCACTGCCAGCAAACACCACTGTATTCACAGCGATAAGTACGCAACTCAAAGAACACAGGTGGTTTGTTTTACCTTCACATTTATGCTGCTGTTGGCAAGCACATCTGGATTCTCTTTCTGGCCCTGTCACTTAGTCGATGTGCAAACATAGAGAAACCAAGTGAATTCTCTGTGCTTTAGATACTCCACCTATAAAGTGGGGGTAACATCATTTAACTTACAAGATGATGGTATAAAGACTGTGGATAAAATACATAAAGTACCTTGTAGCATGTCTGAACACACAATGACCAAGAAAATTACTAGGATTTTGAAAATAAAATTGCCCATATAAATCATAAATGTGTGTGTTGCTAAAGATGGCAGTAGATTTATGTAGGAAAAAGAAACCTGCTGGATTTAACCTTCCTCAGGATTTCTTTGGAAGTCATGCTTAAAATACCCAATAGGAAAACTCTGAACGCTATGGTATGGAATCACAATCAGGTGTGCAGCACACACAAACCTTGGCTGTGTTGATCCATGGGACTCTGGGGAGGGCCCATTCCTGGGTGAGGAGGTCGCATACCAGTGCCCTTCATGGTTGTACAATGGAGGTCTTCCACAATCCCCTTGTCGAGCATCCCATCCATGGGCTGGAACATTTAAATGGCATCAATTAGACATCTCTTTAAAGTACAATATTTCTATCTGGAGTTATAAGACCCCCTCAAAAGTCTTCAAAAGGGTGGCACAATTACTCATTACCCACTCTGGAGTCACATTTTTTACACCTCACAGGTGGGAGGGTAGAAAAGATTATACAAATAGGATAAGCAAAACCATTTCCAAGTTGAAAGTTAAGGCCTTAAAACCATTTAAAATTTTTTCTTCGGTTATGTCACAACCTGCCAATAAAAAAAAGTCCTGTTCACAGGTAAACAAATATAAATTAAGTCTTCCATACCCTTTTAAGTTGTCTTGAAACCTGTTATAAATTGAAGTTAGTTTAAAGTATGAAGGAAGACTATTTGAGATGCCTGTAATGATCTCCTTTTTTGACAACTTTGTCCCCCACTGGAAAGGAAGGAGCAATAGAAAGTTAAAAAGTAGAAACCAGAAGGTTCCATGGCAGTTGGGAGAAGAGAAGCAGACAGGGCAGAGAAGCGAATGAGGGTGAACACGGAAAAGGTCAGAGTGTGAAACAGAGAAAGCTAAGCTCCAGAGGAAGGAAGACACGAAAAGGTTAAAGGCAGACTTTAGAAATAAATAATGAACACAGGGCCAGACCCAAGACTTGAGGCCTATATGACAGACACACAACAAATACCTATTGAACTGACGTTAATCCAATCCAGAATTGAGCAACAGAGCATGTCTTTGGAAAAGGAAAAGTCTATTCCTCCCCAAACTGTAATAACAATTTTCAAAACAGCCTGCAAGGAATATTTCCAGGAGTTTATAGAAACCAAATGACTTCAAGCAAGAAAGTATGAGTGTTTGCAGTTTTGGAGAAAAGAAAGTTAATTTCTGCAGAGTCAAAAGCAAGTGCTTCAAAAGAGGAAAAATTTACCATAAAGAGGATGCTCAGAAGAAAAATGGGAAGAATCTAGTATAAAGAGTGTCACTGAGTCTGTTAAACAGTAATAATAGAGAGGAAATCAAAGCAACACAGCAGATGTATTTGGGCCACTTGTTTATTTATTTCCAGTAATGTTGAAAAGCAAAATGCTGAGCCTTAGAGAGAGGAGGAGGAGCAAGAAAAGGAACGAAGCTGCCTATAAAAAGAACGTAAGAAAGAGACAGCATCTGGTCAGCAGGTGTGAGCGCTGCAGTGCTCACCCAGGGCCTCATGCATGGAATGGCTGAGGGGCTACAGGGGAGGGGCAGCAGGATGGCAAACACTGCAAAACAATCCAAACAGAGCAATAAAGCAGGTACAGAATATGAGAAAGTACAATAAAGATGCTAGGTAACAAAACCAGAAGGAATCAGAAGAGATAACAACCAATAAGACAACCCAGTTTAAAAAACATAAAGGAGGACACAGCCCTAACGCTCAGTTGCACACTTCATTTTTAAATGCTTAAATAATAAGCAAAGGTTACCTAAATATTTCCTTCACATTTTGTTTCACTTGAAAGGTAAGACATCCACAAGCCATTCTGAAATGCTGTAACCCACTGGGAAAAAGGTTTACAAGAGACAGCACATCTAAACACAGCTCCCAAATTAACACAAGATAATTTAATGGCTCCAATATGTCAACCTGTCCCCGCAAGATCTCATACGACAACAAGAAGCTTAATTTTTCTAGATACCTGATGATATAAAAATGGCTTTAAAAGAGGAGGGAGAGAACTTGGGGATATCCACGATGTATTATTAAATGAAAAGAGGAAGGTTCAGAGTGATGAATAAAGATCTTACAATTCCATTGTGGTAAAAGAAAAGAAAAAATCACACCTGTAGATGAATACCTGTGCTAATACAGTAGTCACTGAACATGGAGAAAAGCAAGGTATGAAACACACGTACAAGAAGCTGTTCCCTGGGTAAAACTAGGATTAACTGCTTTCTTTACTGATCTTTTGTTTCACTTCTCAAAATAAGCATATACTACTTTTCTAATTCGAAAATCACAAAATAACAAAGCATTTTTTAAAAAAATGGACCTCCCCTTGTAGGCTCCGACATTCTACCTTAAAACTGACCTAAAGGGCTTCACAACTGAAGAAAGACTTGCTCTTTTCTGGGGTAATCCTTATGTTTGAAGCCAGTATCTTCCACTACTTGTCTACCGTGCCGGTTAACCGGTTAATGTTATAGGTGAACTAGGCTAGGATGTTGATCTGCTCCTGCCCTGTGACCAGGACTTACAACCACTGACTCTTCCGGTTTGCAGGCATCTGGACTCAGACCGGTACCTCACCACCAGCCCTGCTGGGTCTCCAGCTTGCTAATCTCAGATGGTGGAACTTCTGGGCCTCAGTAATTACCTCAGCCAAAGCCTCATAATAAAGGTCTTTCAATCTCCCAGTGAGTCTGTTACTCTGGAGAATCCCAATACACCTGCTGGATATCTATCTGCAGACAGCCCACCTGTGAAGTCCTTGGAAGGAGTATAAAACCTCAACTCATTTCAGCAGAGCCTCGGGCTTGGGCCACTACTAACTTCCCAAGAAAATTGCTGCAGAGGATTATTTTCTTGAAATTCTGCTCATACTTCTCTGCATGTCCAAGAGGACATAATGCCAAATTGTACCAGTATGATCAATGTCACAGCACTATAAAAACCTGAGCCTCACAAATACTGTATCATTATTATCTCAACCCAAATACAAACAGCTGGACCTGAGCTCCTCAAAATCAGAGTCTTCTTCTAAAATCAGAATAAGCTACTTTAAGGGGAGCAGCAATGTGCATTTTAAGGATTCCCTAGAAATGATTTAATTTCAATAAAGCATTTTAAATATATTTGGAAACAGGCCCTCCTTTTAGGGATCTAAATTTTTTAATAAATGTCAACATTTTTAGGGAAGAATAATTTTCAATATGCTCATTCTTGGATGAGTATGTTATTGAACACAGAAAAAAACAAGACTTATTCACTAATACACTCATTCACCAAGCCAAAATACCTTCAACCTACAAATAGCAGAATCTGTCAGAAATGCATGGTCCACCATAGTATTTTAAAGAGCTAACATCTGATTTTCATAACTGTACATCTGTAGCAATAAAAGTGCCTCTGACTGTTCATTTTTAATATTCCAGATAAGACAAAGATCTAGCATGATTCTTCTATTAGCAACAGTAGAAAAAAGAGATGAGGGTTATCAGGAATATGAGCCATCCACGACTCAGAAGACGAGATCAAAAGGGAGCATAAACTCTTACTTTATGCAGCTGATGCATGCCTTCCTGAGGGAAGTCGGCAGAGCCCATGGCTGGCATCTGATGTGAGACGCTGGGGGGCCCAGGACTTGGCCCCATCATGCTGTGGACGGAGCCTGGGGAAGGTCCTGGTCCTGGACTGGGTCCCAGAATCGGTCCAGGAGAAGGTCCGGGCCCTGGCGAGGGCCCAGGGTGGGGCATTGCAGCTGGGTCTGTGGGCGTGGACATCTACTTCTCCCGTCTGCCAGTCAGTAGAGAGACGCTAAGTTGGGAAGCAGAAAAAAAGAGAGGAATGCTTTAAACATGATGTTAAGATCAGAATAAAACAGTTGTTAGCATTTGATGGTGCCATATCTGTAATAAACATCAAACAGAACTGTTCTGCCTAGTCCAGATGTTTGAGTGAATGTGATATACATCCGCCTGCCTCAGTCTTTATGAAGACCACTTGTTTAAAAAAAACCACACTTTCTAAATGATTCCCCAGAAAGACATAAATCATCAAAGATACAGAAAGACTCACTGGAGAAACTGAAATTTAACACATAAGCAGAATCTACACAAGTCTGAAATTTATTACTGAAGTCAACAAATACTCTCCATTACTTACTGGCCCAGATCCCTTGTAAGCCATTAACCTCCAGAAAGCCACTAGAACAGAAAACCCTGAAAATGTATCCAATCAAGACCCATTTTGAGAAGTCAACAGACAATCAAAACTTCTCAGAGAATTCTAGATAGCTGAAAAACCAACTGCATAAAGTGACAATGAAAGACAAGTCCCAATCACGGAAAAAGCAGAATCTGCGTGACGCACACAAACAGGTTCGAATACTCATGTACGCCATTACTAGCTAAGTCACAATGTTTCTTCTTTTGAGATTTCACTGCAAGGGTATGTGTAAAAACCATGACACACAACAAACAGCCACTGTGCTTTACCCTTATTTTCCGCACCATCCACAATGGACCTGAAGTGATTAGGAAGAATAGCAGAAGGCATGGTCCTTCTGCCAGATAAATAACCGAAGCAGAGACCACTTGGTCAGAGAAGGGCAGCCTTCTGTGCCCGGCCTCACGCTGGTCCAGGATCTGTGGGAGCAGCTGTGTGTGACTCCTGAACTAGGCCTATGTGTGGACATTTGGGCTCTTCACGTGCACCAGAGCAATATTCCAACACGCACGCTCCAGGACTTTTCGGCATTCCCACTGGGGACTGCCTCCTGGAATGGCTATGGCTGCACCTTGGATATGAGCCAAAATGAGTAAATAATGTTTTTTCCAGACTTGACAGAAATCAATGATCCCAGCAAGATAGCTGAATACCACTGGTGAGAGAGTAATTATTTTGACATTACGTTGGAGGCACACACAAAACTTTTTTGCTATCACCTCAAAAAATACAGACTAAGACCCCCTAAGTGATTTGCTTACCTAGCGCTTACCTAGTGACAGAGGTGGGCTCAGACTGTGGCAGCCTAGACACCCAGAGCAGGGCTCTTCCTGTAGTGCAATCGGGTAAGAAGGCAGTACAAAAACCCTATCAGTTCCCTGTCTCACTACCTACTATCATTTCTCCCTTGTGTCTCTACAATGGGAGGGCTTTGAAAGCAATCTTGCTTTTCTTCACTCCTGTATCCCTGGCATTTCTGACCAGCACACAGTGAGTGCTCAAAAACATGATGAAGGGCCGGGGATTTAGCTCAGGGGCACAGCACCTGCCTCTTAAGCATAAGGTCCTGAGTTCAATTCCCGGTACCAAAAAAAAAAAACAAACCCATTTGATGGATAAACTGCAGACAAAATTTCAAGGGTAAACTATTAATGGAGTCAACTAATTTTATAAACAAAAACTGGAGGGTAATCAGTGTTTGAGGTATGTTGGCATAAAGAAGGCATTAAAGTGTAGGCAAAAATTTAGGCCATGCCAGGCACAGTGGCACATGCCTATAATCCCAGCAAAATGAGAGGCTGAGGCAGGAAGATCATGATTTAGAGCCCAGACTGGTCAATTTAAGGACTCAGCAATACTCTATCTCAAAATAAAAAGTAAAATGGGCTGGGAATGTAGGCTCAGTGGGAGGGCCTTGGATTCGATCTCCAGTACCATAAAATATAAATAAATAAATAAATAAATAGGCCATTTTGATAAATAAATTAGGACTAAAATGGGAAATAGTAAAAGGTGACCTTATAATGATTATGAAAGCAGGGCTCCAAGCCGAGCCTAAGAGAACCCAGTACAAGTGGTTTCTACAACAGGGGAGCACTAAGGGTGAATTATAGCCTTGAATTCACTGGAGAGCCAAATGTTATTATTTATTCTTTGTGATTAACAAAGCAAGCAGAAATAACTTTTTTTTTTTTGCCTTCCACCACCTCTCCACAAACACACACATGTTCAGTCAGCATTTCAAATTTAGGAAGCTGACGTCAATTCAGGGGTACTACAAGTTATAATGTTCTTTCATGTATATAAGCAAGCTAATACACCCCTTTATTTCTTAGTGAATAAAAGGAAATTGCTTAATTCCTGTTATAGTTTATCTTGAAATTGGCTTCAATAGGTATTCTGGTAATATGCCACAAGTTTGAACAATGAAGATACCAATACTGAGGTTAGCCTGATATTCCTAATTTCCAACTTTTACATTATAAAATAAATTAGCCCATAATACTGCTCTCTGCACATATTATCACTTTCATCTGGAATTCTCACAGAATGCTATAATTACTCAGTACATTCATATAAAAATACTTCTCATTTTTTGTTAAAGGGAACTTTTAAAATTTTTTAGAAGAAAACAGAAGGAAAATGGAAAATTATGGCACTTAAGTGAAATGTTTAAACAGGAAAATGTCATATAGAAAACTAATAAGAGGAAAACCTTCAGATTCATGGACCTATTAAATATACAGGTCAGAGAAATCCTATGGTTTCATCTTATGCCACAAGGCTAATGAATGGCACGGGTCTAGAATCTGACAGAACTTGACCATGATAGTCACTGACTTCCAACCATCATCCAAATGTACCCAAAAAGAGGACCTTGCAAAGATAGGGACAGCAGTCTTAGCTTCTTATTTTTCCTCTACATTTCTGGTGGTGACTTTACAGTTCAGGTATATAATTAAACTCTCCCACATTTTTTTTTTGTACTGGGGATGGAACTCAGGACCTTGTGCTTGCAAGGTAGGTGTGGTGCCACTGAATTAAATCCCTGGCAAACTCTCTCACATTTTAAAGAAACTCTGGGGTATGAATTACAAAGAGATGTAATCCTCAAGCAGAGGTGCACACTATTACTAAGTTACTAAGTGGTTAAAGTTCAAACTCTAGTACTGGTCAACTCAACCTCTCCCTCTGCTACCCCTAGGAATTCTTGTCACTTTCTTTTCCAAAGTACTACAGTGATGGCGATGAGGTGGCGATGGTGGTGATAGGCAAATTAGAGCAGGGAGGGAGAAGAAGGTGCAGATAACCTTCCTACGGTGGTAATAGGTCTGTCTACCTGATAAAACTCCCAAGCTATTTTCATTTTGTGTTGGGAGAGGGAGTGTTACACTGTCACAGAAAAGAACGATCTGTTCCACAATGATGTGACTAATTCAATGAAGAACGTGTGCCCGGGAGAGAGGCTCAGCCACCTCCCAAACACATGCACTGCGGGTTTCCTGTCCTTCCCCTTGGAGGGTTCCCTTTACCACACACCAGGACTCCCTGAGGGCCAGACCACTGTGTTCTTAGGCAAGAGTTTCCAGCAGTACACCCTGTCTTCTTTCCCTCCTTACATTCCAGCCTTTATAACTAGGGAGTATACAGTTTAAGAAATAAAAGGCCCTGGAGCTTTCCCACAACTCCAAACAACAGTCATCCCTCCATCGGCCCAAATCTCCTTCCCCTTCTCTTCCCGGAAAAGCTCAGTACAGCCATCTGCATATTGAGCTTTCAACTCCACAGAATTTTAAGGGTCACCACTCCAAATAGGACAATCCAGACAAAACATATACCTTAGGGTCTAATTGCAATCAATAGAAATACAAAGCCCTCCTCCCCGCCATCCATATATATGTTAAATACCTCTCTGTGCTTCCTAGTAGTTTTAGTGATCCAATTGAAGGGGCATTTTATCACACTCCCATTGGAAAGATAAGGGTAGTAAGGCAGGAAGGGACAGCATGGCTCGCCCAAAGTCACACCTGTAACAGGAGTAAAACCTTAAATAGAACTTCTACTGATTTGACATGCAACCCAACACTGTGCCTACCAGGCCATCCCGAGGATGGAGAGTTGTTCCTTGGCCAGAGTAATGTGCAGGAGTAGAAAGCAGAGGACAAACAAAGAGGGGAACAATGAAAGAGGTATCTTGTAAAGACTAGGATTTGGCTGTGATAGGACACTAATTTATTAAGGGACACAGAAGTAAAGGAAAACCCTAGAAAGTATATGGGAGAAAGACAATATCACAAAACGAAAAGGTTGGTGAAGCTTGTAATCAAACATACAAAGGATCTGTTGTACTCATTTATTTCCAACTCAACTGAGCACCACCAGGTCCAAGGCATGTTGGACACATAAAAACAAGAATGCTTACGGCAGAACTCTGAAATCTGATAGGGAAATGAGACTTATACATACCTGGCAACAAGAGAAAAAAATGGAAGATCTTCCAAGACAAGTAGGGATGCAACTTAAATGTTCACACAGTGACAGGGGAAGGACTGCTTTCAGCCTTCCGGGTGGGAGAGGGAAAAGATGCATGGGAAAGTGCCAGGGAGATGATGGGATTTCAGTTAGGCCTTCAAGTTAAAGAAAGCAAAAGTTTCTAGAAACTAAGAGCTGGGGCAAATCTCCCCAGCCTCGATAATACCTTTTAAATTGCCCTTCAGAAAAGTTCAGAAGGAAGCATGGACAAAACTTAGATCTCCAGCATATCTTTTTCCACTTTTTTTCTTTTTGTACCGGAGAGCAAACTCAGGACCTTGCGCTTGCAAGGCAAGCGGCGGAACCACTGAGCTAAATCCCCAGCCCTATCTCTTTCCACTCTTGCTTTATAGAAAAACTTTGAGGGCCAGGTTATAGGTGGGATATCAGAAATACGAATTAAGACCAGGCTATATGGCTAAGAATAACACAGTGTTTTTAAAGTTTTCTGGCTGCTATGGGATAAGGACAAGGCTCCAGAGATAGTGAAGATAAGATCTCTTTTTATGTCTGTCTGCTCATTCAGAACATCTCCTCTGACCAGAAGGACGGCTTCTTGTTTTCTATGTAGCTTTCTCTATGAATGAATTGATAATTCCCCCACAAGAAGTAGCAACATCTCTAGAACTGGGACACTGCACTTTTATTGTTGATGAGGGAGCAGGCGGTGGGTGAGGAGAACAGCACTGAAGATAAAGGAAATAAGTCTACCAGGAGTTTCTGGTTTGGAGGCCAAGGTTGTTTGCAGAGATGATGCAACATTACCAAGGCCCACGCTGCTTGCAATGTGCAACTTTACACAGTGCCACCATATGATCTGTGCCATGGATAAAAACTGCACTGGGTTTATAGCTAACAATCTAAGTTGTTCCATCAAAACCTTAGAAAAGCGCTGAAAACACATTCTCATAGTTATTCATGTCAGTTTGCCATTCATTTCAAAGTAAAATATGTTTTGAAAAGTTGCTGGATTAAAACTTTGCTCTATTCATTGGGCTTTTGTGAACTCTCCTTCATCTTTCAATCAGGGAAACAAATTAGGGCATGTGTGAGCTGCTGCCCTCACTTTAAATAAACTGCCTTGGGATGTCCTTGCCCAGAATCAGACCTGGCAAAGGCCTGGAGGAAGCTCTGTGCACAACAGAAGATAGCAAGGTCTGTAGTGCTAATGAGTCCCCCGTGAGCTCCAGGCACTGCCTGTACAGGCTGCTGGCTCTGTATATTATCATCCCACAGATACCAGGCTACCATCTTACAGGAGTCACCTGATGTCTCCTCAGGGAAGACCGACAACATTCCCACAAAGGAAAACTTGGAAAGAGGATGTTTACCACAAATCCCAAAGTGCTACAGGCCCTCAACAAAGACGCATTTCCATAAAGCAATCCTCTAGCCTGGGACTCAGGACCACTGACAGCTAATGCAAGCAATCACAGGTAACTAGCACTTCTAAAATTCAGGTAAATCCAAACTGCTAACCAACTGGTCATCACAAAAGCCAACAAAGCAAACCATCAAAAGTTAGTTTCAGAGTATGACTCCCTGAAGTGTAATCATGCATGTGTATTTACATGTGTGCCTGCTTTTTCAGGGAAGCTCTAAGAATCAATGATAGCAAATTATTTTTCTTTTTTTCTAAGATAATTGTATTTATACATGAAACACATAAAAGAATGTGAAATGCATACTTTAAAAACTTCTGGTTGAGCTAGCACACTTTTAGTTAGTAAAACTCAACTATTATATGCAGAATGAGCTGAGATTATATATACAAGGGACTTTTTTTTTTTTTTTTTTGCGGTACTGGGGATTAAGCTCAGGATTTGTGCTTGTGAGGCAGGCATGGCACCACTGAAATAAATCCCTGGCCCACAAGGGACAATTTTTAATATGACAACTTGCCCTAACTTTCATAGCAACAACAATTCAACAAGTCTACTACAATAAGAATGGATAGTACAGCCAGATGTGAGGACACACACCTGTAATCCCAGAACTCTGGAAAGCTGAGGCAAGGGGATTATAAATTTGAGCCCAGCCTGGACAATTTAGCGACTTAGTGAGATCCTATCTCAAAAAAATAATAATTTTTCTTAAATGCTGGAGATGTAGCTCAGTGCAAAGGCCCTGGATTCAATCCCCAGTATTTTTTTTTAAAAAAAGAATTCTAGCCATTTATGAAACCCCTAGTAAGAAGTTCGCTTAACCTCTTTGGGTTTCAAGGTCCTCACCTACAAAATAGGCATAACAGAATTCAGCTACAACCTCAATTTTGAGATAAACCTAACAAAATATGAGAGATGAAGACATCTGCATTTTTGCCAGGATCCCTCGAACAGTTTCAATGCCCACCCCAGACTTAAACCCACAATCTGCCAGATTAATCTGAAATATTACTTTGTTCATGAATCCCCCAGCTCAGAACTTCTGAGAGACAAGCCTCTAACACATAGTGAATAAAATATTCATTTTTAGACTGGTCTGGAAGTCAAGTCTTTCTACAATCTCTGACTTCATCTGAAAACTCTCCCCAGCTGGGACCTCTTGCTCGCAGGCAGTGAGGTTAAAGCAGGCCCACTGGTCTTCCTATAGCTTGTTCAGACTTGGTCCCTGTGATCTCAGGGCTTTCTTCTGATCTAGGATGATCAGCACCCAGCAGCCCCCCCAACCCTGCCCTCCTCCTGCAACCCTACTCCACCTGCCCTAGAGCTTATCTGCCCTAGAGCTCCCCCTGTATCGGATGCCCTAGGCAGTTTACATTTGCTACTGCTATGTTTAAATGTTTAGGTACATTCTGTAAAACTCGTAAAGTCTCAATTAGATAAGTGAGTTTTACAGAATTTTGGACTTGCTTAATGGCATTTCAGTACAGCACAACAGCAAACCTCAAAATAGTCCCAAGTACTTGCAAAGCTATTACATGCCCAGTTTTACAATGCACAGGGGGAAAAGGGGACAGAGCTTTCCTCAGACATTCAATTGCCACGGGTGATGACTCATCTCCCAGTGGGACAGTAGAAACTGGAATACCCCACATCAAGTAGGTAAAGAAATGTTCAATCTTCCTAGGGAAGAAAAATGCAATGCAAGTAAAAACTGATAAAGAATTGTCCCTGGAGAACTTGTCAACCAACACTTCATCATCCTTTTTGACTAGAGTTTTGGGGTTTTTTTCATTTTTAAGTAATTTTAATTTCCAAATTCTGAATTCAGGTTGGAGGGGATCATATTTACATTTAATGGCTTTCAAACTTTATTGCAACTTCTGTAATTTCATTCCTCAATTTATAAAAAAAGTCAGCCCATGTTTAAATTTGAGTCAGTTTCAAAAAGTTTGTAAGACATTAGTGCTTATGCAGATTTAAGGATGTTGATCATATACTGGTATAGATAGATAGAGAGATATAGACATAAATATAAATGATGCTTACATTGATGCTAATTCACCTAAAACACAATAGAATATTTTCAAATGCTTTAAATCATACAGGTATATAGCCTGATTATAATTGTCCAAATGCCCTGAAGTCTTATACATCTCGTAAAGAATCACAATTCATAATAGGTTTCCATTACATAACAACCTATTAGGAATGCAGAAGTCCCAGAGGGTAACACTTGTGTCAGAAATGAAAACTCTCGCATTCCTTGTCTACAGCATCATTCCAAGTGAGGTGCACAGGGCTGGTCAAAAGGTAGAGTAAATGTTTGAATTTTTAAAGTTTATTACATGAAAAGACAGCTTGCCAAGAACAATGGGATGAGTGTGATCGAAGCAAAGGAGAGCATCCCGAGGGAGATTAGTGCCACCATGTCATTTACTGTAGTAATTTTTTCAAATTTAAACATTCACTGCGGTTTATTTTTCATTGTACCGCATAAAGACCCAGCCATTTAGCTACTGAATTTCATCAGTTCCATTACATGTTTGGTTAAGGTATAATTATTCCAATATCTTTGCATCTTTAAAACTTTTATCACTGAAAAGCTCTAATATATCCTGAATACTTTCTAGGAAAAGCGCCATATAAATGTGAGCAATAATAAAATCATAATAAACAGTAGCAAAGCTATAGTTTTCCAAACCCAGGTTGCAAGATTCTATCTAATTTGGTAATAAATATCCTAGGAAAAGAAATATGCTCTTTCATAATGACTCTAGCAGAACACAGTCTTAGACTCCTGCACTCCATAGTAAGTATAAAGCCATCACCACCTTCTGCTCAGTGTGGTGGTGCACACCTGTAATCCCAGGATTTTGGAAGCTGAGGCAAGAGGATTGCCACAAGTTTGAGGTCAACCTGGGCTACATAATGAGTTCAAGGCCAGGCTGAACTACATAGTGAGATCCTGTCTCAAAAAACCAAAATTATAATAAATTAAATAATTTAAAAAATAAAGTCACCAGTTTCTGGATAGAAAAAAATAAACACCTCAGGCCTATATAAATGCGCTACCAAATAAATTACCACTATCTGTAATTTCTATTCCCAAGGCTTATGGAATGAGCTATGACTTTATTAATTGGCTAGAGATTAAAATTCCATAATAAGAACTTTTCCAAAGATGACAGAAAATCCAGCATTCTCTATTAGCCAAAAACAATATCCATAACAACACTTAAGGAAAAGGAACCATTTAAAAGATACATTTTTTTACGTAAAAAAAAAGGGACAGGAAGAAATCAAAATAGTCCCCAAATGTGGCTTTTCATGTTAGGGAAATTTCCTCATCTGTTCTCCAGAAATACGCCAGAAGGAAATGTGACTCATGTATAGAATTTTCTAAGACCATTCATATTAAGCAATTGTTTGTTTGTATCTTCTCTTAAAATCATCTTCATCAGACAGAGTAAGAATCAAAGCTTCTGGTGGTTACATCAGGTCTTACTAACACTGCTTCAACTTGCCAAGACTGCGAAACAGTCCTTAGCATGATGTTTGTGATAATTCAGTTGCCTACATAGCAGCATGTCAAGATGTTATAAATAGTGATTTATTATTTCTCTAGAGTATCAAAAACTCACTGACCTAAGAGAATTTGACAAAGGCCTTGTTTACAAAGGAAGACTTCTAAAAGGGGGGGGGCATGAAAACACTGGAGGACAGCTATACTTTTATAATTTATGAAAGTTTTCTGCTTATGGTATTGCTCTAATGCACAGTAAGCCTTCAAAATGAAATGCCAAAATATTACAGTATTATAAGGGGTATCACAATTACCTTCTAGAAAAGAATGGGATGTGCTTTTACACCAGTTTGTGGAATGACTTAACCTTAATCAAAGTAAAACAGTCTTAAATAATTACCTGCAAAAGGGATACTTTCTACTTACATTCTGTCAGGAATACCTGAAACAGAATTCAAGCATTAACAATATAATACAAGCAAAGGCACACTTTTTTTCCTTTCCTTTTTTTTTTTTTGGCCAATTCTAAGCCTCAGGTGTTGGTCAAAGCACTTTTCAAGAAACTTGATGAGAAATGCTCAAAAACCACTTTAAAAACGAACAAAAGAAAAGATCTGAGGCTGCTTTGAACATGCTCTTGTGGTGAATATTTTCTGTGAAACACCACAGTGTAGCTGGTGCCAGTGTTGAGATGTAACTGATAGAACTCTTAGGGGAAAGACTGCATTAAAAAAAGCCCTCCCTCACCTCACCTGCAAGGGTTCTGATAACCCAAATCCCTAATTTATTTTAAAATGTTCTTTACCAACATGACATCTCTTTCATGCCCCCAACGAGGTAGATGGACCTCCGATCTACACTTTTTTTTCCTGTCTAATAAATACTCTGAGGACCTAACAGGTGTCCCCCTTTTCTAATACCTAGTAAACACGTGAATTAAAAGAAAGCATTTTTAAAAGAAAGTAACTCCAGGAAAATGAAAGGGCAATTAAATTCCTGAAAGAGAGTGTCTCGATTTGCATAACAATGCACCAACTAGGATCCAAGCCTGCCACACCTCTTACCTCTTCTCCAGGGTGCTAGAAGTAGCCTGGAATCTTACCAAGTCTAATATGCCCAACAGGCTTCAGCCAGTGGCTCCCCGCAAAAGACTAGTGGAAAATATTACTGAAAACATCTAAATGTTCACATTTAAGTACAGACACACATGCACGCGCACGCGCACACACTCACACACACGGCATAGGGTATGGTTTTTATTTTAGTATGGTTCTCAGTGGTGTGGACCTTGGATAGTGGAACAGGAATTTTCTGCTACCCAATTTCTAAGAAACCTCACTGTTCATAGGCACATTCTCTTCATGCAAGCAAGGCATACAACCAGGTGTAAATTCAAAAATATCCTGTGGGATGAAAGTTTGAAATTTAACTCTACCATTGGTAAGGCAGAGAGGTTAAAAATAGCCACTCAATGCAATAAACAAATGTGTGTCCTTAATGTCTTCCTTATGCTCCAACGTTACACATACAAAGGAGTACATGCCTACATAATGACCAGAAAGGCGACAAATGATGACATCTCTCCAAAACATTACTAACCTGGGTCGCTTTGTTTTTTCAAAGCACCAACCTCTGTCAGGTGAAGAACCATGGGAGAAACAGAGACAACCTAACAAAACTCTCCTAAAAGTTATATAAACAAAGAAAGAAGAAGCCCAGTGTGGGCTTTGCACCCATGTGCTGCTAAAATTACATAACACTCGGTGCAGACATTGAATAAGGAACGGATTCTGCACAACACCCCCACTTCCTCGACTCCCAAGCCTTCCTCCTTCACATAAAACATACAAATGCCTGGCAAGAGTGAACGGATGACTTGGAATATTTATTTTCTTGTTGGAGTAAATCCTGCGAGAGTTGGAGGCACGTTTAGGCCCGAAGTTTGAATGTGCAAAAACCGCAGGACGCCGCGACTCACACTCTCAGGACCCGGAGAAGAAAGAACTGACAAGCGACAGAAGCCCAACAAGGCCTTCTCCCCCCCCTCACGGTGCCTCCCGCTGGAAAGTTTTGCACGCAGATCGATCGGAGGACGAGGAAGGAGCCCGTTTCCCCCGCCGGCCTGAATTTGCAGGAAAGGCGAGCCGGAGCCCGGAGGGGGCTGGCAGGGAGAGTCAGAAAGCTCGGCACACAGCGGGAGGCAGCGGCGCAGGCTCCTTACCTGGGGGACGAGGAACAAAAAGGGGCGCGGGGCCGGCGGGGCTCCGGCGGCGGCTAGGAGGGATCTCCACGCCGCGACCTAGGCCAATGTCCGAGCCCGCAGCCCGGCCGCCGCTGCCGCTTCCTTCCTCGCGCGCGTCATGTCACGGCGATCAAACATGTCTGTGTGCGCTTCACCGCTGTGACTTCCTGATTCTCCGCCGCTCGCGCGAGCACACACTCACTCACAGCCACGCTCACACGCCACCCCCACCAGCCCTCGCCACCGAACCTCGTAGTGTCCGCCCCGGGCTCCCGGGAAGGGCGAGGGCGAGAGCGGCTGCCGGCGCGCTGCTTCGACGCACTGGTCCGGCGCGCGGCGAGCACCCTCCGCGCAGACACCCGAGGGCGCGGGGACTAGGGGCGCCGAGCTCGCTGCCCTCTCCCACCCCTCCACCTTACTTAGCTGCCCTGCCAAACTTTTTTTTTCCTGCCTGACCCACGTACAACTTCCCTCCACACCCCCACACCCCCGCCCTCAAGCAGCCCAGCACTCACCACCATCCGCAGCAAACGGCAACCCGGATAAAAATAATAACGCAATCCAGGCGGCGGAGGCGGGGGAGAGCGCGCAGACACTGGCAGGAGGCGATTTCCCCGCGTGTACCGGAAACTGGCCCGAGTGCCGGACCAGGGCGCGGGTGTCCCCTGGAGTCCGCACTGCCGCGCCCCGCCCCGCGTGGTGCAACTGCGTCCAGGCTGCGAGGTCGGGGCCACCCCCGTGGCACCCCCGTGGCACAGTGCTCGGTGTGCACCCAGTGGCCGGAGGGCGCCGAGGGCTGGCGCGCCGGACCGGTTATTTGTGGAAGTGCATCGCGACACCTTTGCAGATGGCATGGCCATGTTTTGTAACGCAAAACAGGAGGAGGGAAGGCGGAAGGATGGAAGGGGAGAGCAGAGGAAAGGGTAAACCAGGTTTGGATGGGAATAAAGCAAACTCCAAAGCTAGGAGAGAGGGAAAGGGTGCGTGTCATCGTTGGGAGGAGGCTCCCACTCTGTCTCCCCGCCTCCCGCCCTCGCTAACCCCCATTCCTTCCCCACCGCAGCCCTTCCCCTTCCCCGCGAACGCCACCGCCGCTGCCAGAGTGCGCGCGGGTCCTGTTCGTGACAGTCTGGCAGAAGATTATCCGGATCATGGCCTCCCCGGCCCGCAGCCGCTGTGGCTCTCCTGGGTCCCAGCGCACCCCTAGCACCCAGACGATGGCAGGAGCCCCACGGCCGCAGCTCCCGAGGCGCTAGCCAGGGGAAGACTCAAAGCAAAGGAACACAAACCCGGTGAGGGGGAGGGCAGGGTAACGGAGCCCAGCTGGCACCTCCGACCTCCTTCTTTGGGCCCCTCCTCCCGCCCGCCGCCCACTGCTGCGGCCCGGGCCGGGCACCTCGAACTTCAGCACCCGCGCTGTCACCAGGTACCGTCTCTGGTACCGCGCAGACCTCCGCGGCGCCCGGGACGTAGCCCCCTCCCCCGGAGCAGCCCCTTTACCTAAAGGCCTGCCCAGCAGTCCGCGTCCCCTTGCCCGCCCGGGGAACGCGGAGAGCGGAGGTGACACCTCGGATCCGACACGCACCGGCCCGGCGACAGTGATCGGCGCCTCCTCGGCGCGCCGGCTCCGACCCTCCCGCGGCGATCTGCTCGCGTCTCCGCAGCCCGAGCCCTTTAAACAGGTCCCCGGGAAACGGGTGGCAGCTGTGGTCATTGGCGCCCGGCTGCCAACCCGGGCTCTTCGCCCTGCTTTCCCGTTCTCCTTCCAACTCTTCCGGGAGGACGGCTCGGGATGCACTGTCGCGTTTCCATCCTCCTCCGGAGTCCCCCAGCCTTTCGCCCCCTCCTCCTCCTCCTGCCACCCCCTCCTCCCCAGTTGGGCTTTTAAGGGGATGGGGGGAGTGCAACCTGGCGGAGCGTGTGTGGCAACCTCGGGTTGGCAGCGCGCCACTGTCTCCCAGGGTCAAGGCTGTGGTTTGCTGGGATTCCTTCCCCCGTGCCCCCTTGAAGTAGTAATTATTACTGTTATTATCAGAACTGCGAGGGTCGGTGCAAACTTTGCGGTCTCTTCCACCGCCGCCCGGGAGCTGGCTTTGGAGCCTTCCACCTGAGGCCGGCGGGGAGGAGGAGGGCTTTGTTGTTGTTTTGTTGCTGTTGTTGTTGTTGTTGTGGCTGTTGGCCCGCCTGTTTTGGTCTCCGTGCATGCACCATAAATAATAATTAGGATAATAATGAACAATCCCCCGCGAAGGCGGCGCGGTGCCGGAGGGTTCGCAGCGGCTGCAGCGGCGAGGCCGAAGGGAGGGAAAAGAGGAGAAAGGAGTTGTAAGTTATATTTACCTTGCTCGCGAGCAGTGTGCTGGCTGAATCTCTTCCCTCTCTGAGTCACCCAGAGTACAGAAACAGAGGGAGAGAGGACTAGATTATGAATATGACTTCATTGATGACAGCCGTCCCCTCCTCTGCCCAAACCGGGCTCCGCCCCGCGCCCCGCCCCCACGGCCTCCTCGGCCGCCGGAAGACGCGCAGCAGTTGGCCCCGCGCTCCGCTCCTCCCCGCCCGCCCGGCCGCGGGTTGGCGGGACGCGCCTGTCACTCGCCGGGTTCGGCAACTCCCGGAGCGCGGGGCGGGAGGAGGTGGGCTCGAAGGGGGTGTGCAAGAATGTGGCTCGCCACGGCTCTGCTGTGTGCGTGGATCCGAGTGTCTGAGAGAGCAGGGAAACTGCGCAGGACGCGGAGGGACCCGAGCCCCGCTGGAGTTGGACGCCTCTGCCTGCGTCCTTCTTCCCGGGGCGCTGCGGGGCGCCTCCAGGGAAGTCGGGGAAGGGGAGGACGCGAAGCGAAAGGGAGGGCGGCTGTAGTAATAGCGCATAGTAGTTGAGCTCTGTGGAGAAGGTGCTGGAATTTAACTATGCCTCCGCCTGCCACCGCGAGCCTGCAGAGAGAAAGGGAGGGGACGGGGAGGGATCGGAGTGGCACCAAAGCTGTTTGTGGCCCGGTGTTGACTGTGGAGAAAGCGGGCATTATCGTGCCAGCTGAAACTTTTTCGCCTCCCCATCCCCCAAGGCTGTCATTATAAATCTGCCTCCTCCTCTCCACCCCATAAAAAGGGAGGCGGGCACAAAGAACATTCCTGCCAAATCTGCCTCTTCTCTGAAGGGCGGCGAGAGCTTCCAAATGCCAGTGAAGGAGGAACAGCTGAGAGGCCAGGCCGAGCGCCTTATAAATAAATAAACCCGCCCTGACCCTTCTGTTGACTTGGTGGACTAGACACTGCACTTTAACCTTCCCTCACCTGTCATCTTCGGGTAAAATAGATACAAAAATACGGAAAAACAATCTCGTGGGGGCAGGGCGGGCGGGTTAGGGGCAGATGAGACGTGGAATCTGCTTTTGATTTAAGAAGGAAATAAATCTCTTATTCTCCACAGATTATAGTCTCTTCTCTCTCACTCTACATTTAAAACCAATTAAGGATGCAAACTGTAATCTGTCGGCACATCGCGGTTTTGAGACCTCTTTAATTTTTCTTGAAATACAGTACGTTGGTCGGACCCACAGGTCAGTGTTTGGTGAGACAATTTTATTTTTAGGTTTATGAAGTGTGAAAGAATGTTAGGAGATTTTAAATCAGGGGCCTATTATTTTAGACTCCGATTAATGTAAGTGCTTGACTCTTAAAATTGTTCCTATGAGGTAGTGTTATGAAAAGTATGATTTATCCCTTATTTTGTAAAGTAATGGCTTAAATTAGTCGTTCAGAGTGCACTGTGACTATTTAGTTTAGGATTTCCCCCCAAGAGTAAAATTCTATTTTAAGACCATTTATTCTTTTGCAAAATTGGCTATATGAGCCACTGGGTGGGAAATGCAGTTCTAAGATATCTACAACTTCAGGCCAGGTAAATTGAAGACAAGAAGCAAAGGAAAGAGCAGCATGTGATCATTAAGTGGCAAAAATTGTTTACAGCACTGTCCATTGCTGGTTGAGGTAGGGCACCATTTTCACTGTGCTTAAGACAGCTGAGCGTTACCAGCCTACAGTTTTCTAAGGCTTTGTTACTTCTTAACTACCTTCAATATTTTCTGCCTATCCCAAAGTGAACCTCAAGACAACAAAAAATAACACATCTAAGGAAATAGAATATAGCATGCCCTGAAGAATCTGTTGTAAGAACTTGTTTTTCCTGCCTGAGGGTATGCTAGTATAACTTTAACTGGGAAATACATAGTGAGAAATCGTAAACAAAATTAGTAGTGCAGTAAATGTATAACATAAATACTAGCTTTTAACTGCCTAATAAGTTGTAGCTGGTTACATAGACAGAAACCTAGTTGTCTATAATGAAGGGCTTTTTTTTTTTTTTTTGGTACCGGCGATCGAACTTGGGTCCTTGCACTTGGACAGCAGGCGGCAAAACCACTGAGCTAAATCCCCGGCCCAATAAAGGACATTTTATCCTAATAATGATGCTTATTTCACTAATAAGCATTAGTTTTTAATTTTTGAGGGCCTAATTGGTGTTTCTGATAACCAAACTCACCTGTCAAATTTTAAAATTGATGACTTCACTTTTATTTCCTTGTAATTAAGTGTCCTTTATTCCCTGCACCTGTGCACTTTATTCCCTAAACTTCAGAAAAAACAATCATCTTGGTAAGTAGGAAGAGCATAGCCATTCCTTTTGGCATTTTTATCAGAAAGTAAAGAAAACAGTTCCTTTGTTATATGTGTACATTCTTCAGCTCATATAAAATTTTGATGCAGTACTTGGAATTGGTATTACACATTATATACACAACTATGGGAATGAAAAAAAGGAATCTATCATTGAAAGCAGAGATTAAATATAGATATTGCATCTCCCTTTCACTTCACGTAGGTCTAAGAATGCCTTACCTCCCTTCAGGTCTTTCCTCTGAAGGATCATCTTGTTTGTAGCCTGTGCTGCAGCAAGTAGGAATTTTACAAAATAAGGTCTAAACTCAGGAGAAATGAAAAGGCAGCACCATTAGTTCGGTATAAAAAGAAGAGTGTAGAACATATAGCATGAGCATCATCGCTGAGGTACACCAGAATTTAACAATTGATGCTAAGGAAGAAAATGATGTGTTCTTTTGTTTTGCAGAAAATCACACACAAAAGCAAATATGGTTGGAAGCTAAGAGGACTCCAGGAGGTTGCACAGACTGCTCTGTTCCCATGAAGCTTTTCTTTTTGGACTTTGATGAGTCATAATATGGTCTCTGAATTTCCTCCTCTCTTTTTAGTTTGGTATCAAGGGGTGAAGGTGGCTTTTTCAGGTCTCAGTGGCCACATTTGCTTGTTACGTAAGTTTGCTTTGGTTGACATTCTGTATAGAGTGGATATTGTGTGTGAAAATTGATATCTAGCTATAATACCCTCATGAAGAAAAATGCTATGTATAAAGTTAGGAAGCATCTAGTCCCAACAGACAACTGTTCATGCAGACTATAATGTTGCCCAGCATCAGATAGGTGCAGGTAAGGCCATTTAGGGAATGAGTACTTCATCTTCAGTAATAGAAACTAAACTCTGACAAATTGCATCAGCTGACATTTAATTTAGTGAAGAGTTTAGAATTAGCAAGTAAATTTATGATAGGAATAAACATTCATCTTTTATTTTTTGTTCCAGTGAGCATTCCCAATAGATTTTTATCTCCACAATCATTCCTCCAAAATATCACCCTAATTCTCTTTGCAGTCATATCACTCTGTAGGTTAAAATCCTTTGTCTATTCTCAGTCCATCTTGTGATCAATTTCAGACTTCTTAGAGCATCATCCAAGGACATGCATAGACAAGTCTCTTCCAGTCTTGTGGACTTCCCGGCAATGCCTGCACGCTGGGAAATCTGGTCTACCTGCTAGTTTTTAGTGGGCTATATCGGTCATATTTCCCTCTGACAGAAATACCGCCAAGACTCACCTATTACCCAGCATCCTTCTAGAGGTCCTCCTTGCCTTCCCCAGGCAGAGGTCTCTGCTTGTCCTACTCTGCTCCCATAGCAACCAATGTGGACCTCCATTAGAGCACTTATCACTCTGATGTGATTATTTGTTAGCGTCTTCTACTAGATGGTTAGTGCCTGGAGGGTGTAGAACAAGTTCAATTCATCTTTGAAACCTCAGGAATTAGCTGGATGCTTAGCACATTGTATGTTGTTCAAAAACAAAAAAAAAAAAAAAAGAGAGAGAGACTTTGTTAAATGAAAAGATGAGAGATAGATAATAAAATTCCTTGACATAGAAAATTTAGCAGGTCTTCACTGTTAATAATTATGATATTAATGAGCAAGATTACTAAATGCTCAGTTTAAAGGGCTTAGGAAATGTTTTTATTTTTTACTGGGGGGAGGAGCTAGAGCTCTTATAGTCATATAAAGAGCATTGATAAGAGGTTTTGCTTACTTTTGAATTAGTCTAGGAGTAGCATGAGTGCATATGTGGCATTTGTATAAAAGAGTAGTTACAATTATAATAGCAGCTCTTTTTTTATTTTGACTTTAAATCACAGGCCAGAAGTTGTGCAATGACCCTTTCACATGCTGTTTCAAGAAAACTGAGAGGCAGTAAGTAACTCACAGAAGTGGAGTGGGCAAAACAATTTATTATGATGTGGGAAGAACATTAGAAATTCTGTTTTCCTCTTTAATGATGAAAATGTAATGATGCAATGACAAAAGCATATGAGCTTTATATATGTTTATTGTAATCATTGACCCTGGAGTATCTGCCATGTATCATACCTGAACAATACTGAGAGAGTGCCAAGGGCAGAAAGGGGACCCTCAGTTCAGAAAAGGGACACCTCTGTTCCTTCAGTGGTGAGTACCTCTCTTTAAGCAGTGACATTGCCTCAACTTTACAGGTTCCTCCTTAAATGGATTCACTAGATTATATTACTGTACCTAGTTTTAACCAATCAACTCTTATTTGTGAAGCTCGTGGCTTACAAGGATTTCTGAAAAGAAATCAAAGATTGAGATATAATGATAATAGAAGCACAGGTGAAAATCAGGACCAAAATTGTTTTTTAACCTCTAAGAATTCTTTGCCAGCCATATTAAGAAGTGGAACAATGAGAGTCTAATTAGATCTAACAAGAAATAGGTCAAAAATATCTACAATTAGCCAAGACTACTTGAGCTATGGATTTATATTATCTATCAGGAATGATGAATTCTGACCTAAGCATACATTTCCCTTGAGAGATTCACTATTGATGGTATGATATCATCATGATTAGCAAGATAATTAAAATTTTTCTGTTGTCTTCATGTCATTCTTGCATCATTTCTATTTTGTGCATGTTTTATAATATACCTGAGATATTAATATGAAATACATGTACCATGAATAAACATACATAAATCCTGCTTTATATTTTTTCCCTTAGGTGCAAGGAGAATATGAAAAAAAACTTGAATATGACTAAATGAAGTCAGAATTTTTAATTCAGCTTGGTAGAAGTACAGATTAAGAGTGATATGTTTTGCTCATGTAAAAACTCTCATAATTTGTTATCAATACAAGGTTCTTAATCCATGGTGAAGAGTTTGTGGGGGTGGAATTTAAATGATGTTCAGAGCATTTCAGAATTCCCAAAAACTGTTCAAAATTCTGTGATCATGTTAACATGCATTTTTTTTATATACCAAGTGCATACATTTCACCAGACTCTCAAGAAGATCTTCTCTAAAGGGATTAGGAATTACCGACAAAAAGAAACCTAATGATCTAAGATAATTTTCTAATAAGAAATCAATCCTCGCCGTGACTATTATAAAACAAAGTGTACACATTTCGTGCATCCAAACACATCTATTCTTAGAAATACCCTGTAGAACTCAATAGCAAAACATCTCCTTTCTGCCCAGTGGAAGTCTTCATTTGTTTCCACAAATGGGCTTCCTGAGGATAATTTGATTCAGAAGGATTTTCCCAATAATATCCTTACGTATTGTTGACTAGATAAGAGAGAATTGTTAAGTGTTGTCATCAACATGTCTTGGAGGCTTTGGCACATCATTGGGCAGTTGCACATTAAAAATCAGAAGATGACCTCAGGTTCCAAAGGTTTTTTTGTCATAAATCATTCAAATACATTAACTTTTGTTTGGATGGCCATGGTACTGACTGCTTTTATATTTGAACTGTGTTTCTCTGAATGATAATGTGCTTTTGTACCAATGTGACACTGTGGTTTACCTCTGAGCCTCTCAACTACATATGTGTATCTATCTCCCGTGTTGTATTTTATCAAAGTATTTTGCTTCTTGATTATCTTCAGCTATTACTAGATTTATTTCTTTCTGTTGCTATGCATTGCCTTTTATTTGTATGTGACCTTTCCTTGATGTGTTACATGACTCCTAAGATTCTTACCTCAAGTTCAGTACACAAAAGCAAAATCTACTATCGTCTTATTTCCTTTTTCTATGCTTAATAGTCTAAATTTAAGAAATAAGTAGCAAATAATCCAGGAATATATAAAAAACCAGAAATAACTATTGAAATTACCTTAGATGAATTTAAAGAAATTAAGATAAATAATCTGCTTTAAGGAAAAAAGACTCTCCACAGGTAGAGATGAAATACATTCCACAACAGTATGGTTTTATTTTAGTTTTCAATGGTATTACCAGCCAGAAAGTGATGAATATATAAAACAAGTATAAGAAATTTGGGAAAGGGTTGAAAATATCTGGATTCTGTATGGTGCAAGGTTTAATGCTGGGTAGGAAGCATTTATCTCCCTTTTAGATAAACTCAGTTACTGAACAGTTACTGACTTCAGTGAAGGAAGGGCATAAAGAAAATCCTCACATTTCTTCTGGAATTGTACATATTCAATTGCTTATCTCTCCAGAGACATTGTGATATCTGTTGGAATTTTACTATTATGAAGACTATTTATGGCCTTTTGGTAATAGGCTTTCCTTAAATATGGAAAAAGAAAACAGGAGATTTGCTGATAAGATAAAAGAACATCATACCTTTTTTTGTCGTTATTTCATACTTGGGACTTAGGGTTTGGGGATATGTCTGATTTTTTTTTTTTGGTACAGGGTGTTTACACTGAGCTATAACCCTTCCCCCCTTTAATTTTGGACAGGGTCTCCATCCCTCTGTCTCAGCCTCCCATAGCCATCTGAATCTTAAAGAGGTTGGTACCTCACACTTTATCTATATTTTATTAAAATGCATTAAAAATTATCTACCTGTCAGTGAGATCTGTCTTATTTAATACCTCAATTTTATGATGTGACTTATGAACTGACATTACTAACAACCACCATTACCTGGAATTCTGCATTTCCCATGGTCTGTATCAATGTTTATTATTTCCCAAGAATGTAAGACTAGAACATTGGACTGTAAGTTCTTTTTGTTGTTGTTGTTGTTTTTTGGTACCGGCGATCAAATTCGGGTCCTTGCACTTGTGCAGCAGCCGGCGAAACCACTGAGCTAAATCCCCGGCCCCTGGACTGTAAGTTCTTAATGCTAACATAATTTAAACAAAAACTATTGATCAATTGAGGAAAGTAATTAAGTAGTGAAACTATAACTTAATAATCTAGATAAATGATTATTTAATCTTTCAAACAGCCTTCAAATGCAAATATCACCAATATTTGAGCTATCACAGACCATATACCAACTTCTTACTTTGAGGAGTAACTCTACAACTTTTTATAATAGCAGTACTTAAAAAATACATACCAACTTTAAGATCTCTGGTTCCATGCACAAAATAAGCATAGTATACTAGAATACGTGGTTGAATGAATTGCCCACAGCCACCCATGAAGATTAGAATCTTGGCGTCCTGAGTTGCAATCTCCTATTCCATACTGTTTCCCTTAAAAAAAGAAAAGTCTCCAAAATCAACTTCTGCAGCTCAGTGACAGCCATGAATGCCCAACTGATGAACTGGGCTCAGTGCCACATATGCATGCTATCACATGTATTTAAATGGATCATGGATTTCAAACTATTTTACCAACTACTCACAATGAGAAATGCATATCATGACCTAGTGTATGCATACTTACATAGAGGATTGTATCAGTCAGAGTCTAACCAGGAAATTTAGTTCAGGGACTTGTTTGTACTGATGATGATAAGAAATCACATAATGAACTGAGTAGCAACAGTAAGAAATCAATTTTCCCTAAGTTGGGGAACCGAGGGATGAGGAAGAACTAAAATCTGAAACCCTGGTGTGTGATGGTGGTGATGCAACTTTTGCTTGAGTCAAAGGGAAGAAGGAAATACCTTGACTTTATTTATTTTTATTTTTTTTGTACCGGGGATCGAACTTGGAACCTTGCGCTTGTGAGGCAGGCGGCAGCACCACTGAGCTAAAATTTAAGTGACACATAAAACTCTACACATTTATGGGATACTATGTGATACTCTGACAAACTGCATACATTTTGTAATCTTCAAATCAGGGTAAGCATATCTATGTCCTTAAATATTTATTTCTTTGTGGTAAAAACATTCCAAATCCTTTCTTGTGGCTTAGCTGAACTACACAGTACATTATCATTATCTATTTTCGTGGCACTGTACAATAGCACATGAGAACTGATTTCTTCCATCTACCTGTAACTTAGTTCCTGTTGGTCAGCTTGCCCCTCCCTCCTTTCTTGCTACTTTGCCTACCCTCTGGTGACTACTACTCTCCTCTCAACTTCTATACGATTTTTAAAGAATCTACATATGAGTGTGATCCTGTTGGGGATACCTTGTCTTCTCCCTCCTGTCCTGCAGTCCAGTCTCTGCTTGTCTGCCTCTCATAGGCTGAATTCAGCTGGCACAGGAACCTGGGAAGTGCAACCCCCAAAGGTCAGTCTCCTCTTACCTTATACAGCTGAGCAGAAGAATGAGGCAGGATGCTGAGATCCAACAGATACAGTAATTAATATGAAGTTTCCTGAAACAGTGCTTACTTATAGAGCTTACTAAGTGCAATGCCCTCTGAAGTTAGTATTTTTTATTCTTTCTTTTAACTTAGACATGCCTCATAATGACTCATAATTCAACAATGAGTGGAAAAATACTCTTTGGACCAGTGGGAGATACATTTCAATAACTTTTTGCCCTTATCTAAATATTCTGCTTTTAGGACAGGTTATTAAGACATGGTCTTATGGTCAAGAGTTTATGGGTTATATGAGTCTTACTCAAATAAAAATTTCCCCCTAACTCCCATACTCGGACTGTTTAAATACGTAGATACAAAGTAATAGCAATGATGACAATGAAATACACAAAGCAATCTCAGTTCTTTTTCCAAAATCAGCAAAAGCCAGAAATTATAAATACTTAATAATTTTCCTGTTTTTTCTTCACAGACATAACATCAAGCACCAGGTTATGACTTTATAATAGAATCATTCTTTGTAAATAATTTTAACAAAGACACTGGTAGTACATAAGCCAGGATTAATACATGTGAGTATACCCCAAAACCTCAGAAAATTGTTAATTATAAAATTTAAAATTTAGAGCTAATTAATATATACAGACACCTGAACAACATATGTAATAATTTCAGATTTTTGGAAATCTAGCAAAATGGATACACCTTAATTCAAATTATTTAACAATGAAATGTTATGATCATAGTCTTGTGTAAGTATCATGTCACATATTATGCTAACAGTAAAACCTATAAAATCTGCCCAGCTTGGTTAGAGATCAGATTTTCAAGTAACTCTCTCAGGGCCAGTGTTTTAGTAGGCTCATGATGGATTTATTGACTGTTGGCCATGATCAAGAGAATAGTGTCTGGTCTCTGTTAATATGTGAAATAGTATTCAGGGTACTTTGAAAATGGGGAAAAAATATCTACAAATACCTCCATTTACGATTCTTCCTATTAACATAAACTGTGAAACTTGTTAGGCAGCTTACAACCTAAACACCTGAAATGAATTGTCAATGCATTCTATTAATTGTTTATTAGAGGAATTTTAGAGTTCTTTTAAATTCACATCAGAATTGAAGGGAAGGCACAGGGATTTCTCATATACTCCCACCCTGTCATGCCTAACTCCCCCATTATCGACATTCTCTACAAGAGTGGTATATTTGTTATGATCGTGCCTATACAGACACATCATAATACTCAAAGTTCATAATTTACATGGGGGTTTACTCTGGGTGTTCTATATTTCTAGGTTTGAACAAATGGATAATAACATCCACTATTACAGTATCATGCAAGTTATTTTCACTACCCTAATAATCCTCTAAGTTCTGCATCTTAATTCCTCCCCTTAACCCCAATCACTGAGAACCAGTGATCTTTTTACTTGTTTCCATAGTTTTCCTGTCCCTAGAATGTAATATAATTTTGTTTTGGATTTTTTGAGACAGGATTTCACTATGTTCAGGCTGGCCTTGAAGTCATGGCAATCTTCCTGGCTCAGCCTCCCAAGTGCTGGGACTACAGACATGCACCACCACGCCTGGCTCACATCACAAAGTATAGCGCCTTTTTAGATTGGCTTCTTTTGCTTAGTGGCATGTATTTAAATTTCCTCCGTGTCTTTTCATGGGCTCATAGCTCATTTATTTTTAGCACTGATACATCCATTGTCTGGATGTGTCAAAGTTTCTGCACAACTTGATTACCTCCAGGTTTTGGCATTTATGAATAAGGCTACTATAAGCACCTGAATGGAGGCTTTGGCATGCATATATGTTTTCATCTCTATAAGTAAGTACCTTGATAAGTGGTAAGTACCATGAAACTGGATCATACATACAGCAAGAATATGTTTAATTTTGTGAGAAACCAAATTATCTTTTAGACATGAGTGAGCGTTCCTGTTCCACATACTCTCCACCTTCTGCTATTGTTAATGTTCTGGGTTTTGGCCACTCTAAAAAGTGTGTAATAGTATGTTGTTATTTTAATTTATATTTTACTAATGATATATGATGCAGAGCATGTTTTTGATCTGCTTACCTTCTTCAGTGAGGTCTCTTTAAGATCTTTGGCTCATTTTAAGTGGCATTGTGCTAACATTTGGATTTTGCTTGTCCCCCAAGGGTCTATGTATTGGAGGCTTGGTCCACAGTTTAGCAATGTCAGGGGGTCTGATCTTAAAGAGCTGGGCCTAGTGGGAGTTCTTTAGATCTTTGAGGGAACTATCTTTGGAAGGGAAAGCTGGTCTCCAGTGAGTTTTCACGAGTGAGTTGTTATAATGCCTGAGCCAACCTCTGAGTTTCTCTCTCACTGTTTGGCAATGTGATTGTTTCTTTCCACAGATGCTGCCACTATTGCCATTTGACATGTGATTCAGCTAACAGCATCCTCCCTTGAACTGAGTCAATACCATGCTTTCAACCTCCAAAACTGTCAGCAAATAGAACTTTTTTCTTCATAACTTTATCTGCCTTGGTACTTTATTACAGCAATGCAAAATGATGTTGCATGATGAGTTCTTTGTATGTTTGGAATACTATTCCTTTATCCAATGTGTTTTGAAAATATTTTCTCCCAGTTTGTGACTTGTTGTTTTATTCTGTTAATATTATCTTTCGTACAGAAGCAGAAAAAACCCTTGACAAAATCCAACATCCATTCATGCCCCCCCACCAAAAAAAAAACCCTGAAGAAAGTAGGTATAGTAATTATCTCAATATGATAAAAGCCATTTATGGCAAACCTACTGCCAACATCATAGTAAAAGGGAAAAGGCTGAAAGCTTTCCCTCTAAAATCAGCAACATGACAGATGTCCACTGTCACACCTCCTATTCAATATAGTATGTACTAGAAACATTAGCCAGAGCAATCAGGTAAGAGAAAGAAATAAAAGGAGTTTGTGTAGGAAAAGAAGTCAAATTATCATTATTTGTAGTTGACTTGATCTTTTATGTAGAAGACCCAAAAATTTCTACCAAAAGACTGCTAGAATTAATATCCAAATTCAGTCGTATAGCAAGATACAAAATCAATACACAAAAATCAAAAGCATTCCTGTATACCAAAAATAAACCCACTGAGAAGGAAATTAGAAAACAATTCTATAATTTACAATTCTATAATTCACAATAGCACCAAGAGAAGTAAATACTTAGGAAGGAACCTAACTAAGGAAATTAAAGACCTCTACAATGTAAGTTATAGTACTCTGAAAAATGAGATCGAAGAGGAAATCAGAAAATGGAAAGATATGCCTTGTTCCTGGATAGGCAGAACCAATATTGTCAAAATGGCCATGCTTCCAAAACTGACGTATAAATTTATGCAATCCCAATCAAAATACCAATAGTGTTCCTCACAAAAGTAGAGCAAACAATCCTAAAATTCACATAGAACCAGAAGAGACCCAGAATACCAAAAGCAATCCTAGGTAACAAGAGCAGAGCAGGAGGCCTCGCAATCCCAGATCTGAAATTTTATTACAAATCTATAGTGATAAAAAAAAATAAAACAGCCTTTTACCGACAAAAACAAGCAAAACAAGAACAAATAGACAGACATGTAGATCAGTGGAACAGAATAGAGGCAGCAAAAACATCCCCAGGCACATTCAGCTATCTGATCTTTGACAAAGGGGCCAAAAATCTATGTTGGAAAAAAGACTCTTTAACCAATGGTGGGTGAAAAACTGGTTATCCACATGCAGGAGATCAACTCTAGACTCACATCTCTCACCATGCACTATGCTAAAATAAAAATGAATCAAAGTTCTTAATGTTAAGGCAGAAACACTTAATCTGGTGGAAGATAAAATAAGTAAAACTCTTAAAGACGTAGGCACAGGTAAGGATTTTCTGAACAGAACCCCAATTACATAAGCAACAGATTCAAGAATCAACAAATGGGATCATAACAAATTAAAAAGCTTCTATAAGAAATAGGGAGATATTTTGCAAAACGGAAGGGGACCAAGAGATGAGAAGATGGGGAGGAAGGAAGAGAGGATGAAAAAGAAATGAAGATGTGTTATATACATGTACCAACTCCACACAAGGAATGTAGTCATTATATACTAAAAACATGCACCAACAAAAACAAACATCCCATAAAACCATTCTTTTTGTAGGCCAAAACTTTTAAATGGTAATGAAATCAACCTTTTCAATTATTTCTTTCATGGATCGTGGCTTTGGTGTTGTATCTAAAAAGTCATCATCAAATCCAAGGTCATCTAGATTTTCTCCTTCCTTGTTCATAGTTTTGTGCTTTGAACTTAGGCCTATGATCCACTTGGAGTTCATTTTTGTGAAAAGTACATTGTCTGCATTTAGATTGTGTGTGTGTGTGTGTGTGTGTGTGTGTGAGAGAGAGACTGTCCAGAGTTGTTTCAGCACCATTTGTTGAAAAGATGGCCTTGTATTTATTACATTGCCTTTGCTCCTTTTTTCAAAGATCAGTTGATTATATTTCGTGTGAGTTCATTTCTGGGCTTTCTATTCTGTTTCTTTCATCTATTCTTTTGCCAATATCACACTGTCTTGATCACCATAGTCTTATATAATGTTTTAAGGCTATTAATATCTATCTTCCAATTTTGTTTTTCTTCCATATTACATTGGCTTTTCTGCTTCTCTGTACAAAATTTAAAGTCAGTTTGTCTTTATCTACAGAATAACTTTCTGGGATCTTGACTGGGATTCCATTGAATATATACATTAAATTGGGAAGACTGACATCTTGAAAACACTGAGTCTTTCTGCCTATGAACATAAACTATTTCTCCACTTATTCGATCCTTCTCTATTTTTTATGAGTTTTGTGGTTTTCTTCATATGAATCTTATATTCATTTTACTGGATTCATATCTAATCATTCCATGTTTTGAGCACTAATATAAATGGTAATATGCTTTTAATTTCAATTTCCAGTTATTCTTTGCTGGTATGTAAGAAATAGATTTACTTTTGTGTATTAGTCTTATATCTTGTAATCTTGCTTTAGGTGCTTGCTAATTCCATGGCTGTTTTTATTCATTCTTTTGAATTTTCTACATAAATGATCATGTCATCTGTGAACAAAGGTGTTATTTCTTCCTTCTTAATTTGTATTCCTTTTATTTCTCTTTATTAGCTTATAGCATCATGTAGGCATTCATTATTCAGTGTTCTTTGAATCATTGCAATTTTTTCGTCTTTCCTAGCAGTATCGACCATGCCCCTCCTCCAGAAAAAAAACCCACTTTAGTGATAGATCAATTGCAAGGTTTAACATTTTTTGCCATATATGACAGCTGATATGATACTGCTAATAGTGAAAGAGGAAAACTGCCTGGAAAAGCTGAATAATACTAAATGACATAGCCATCAACATTTGGGCATGTAGTCAATTTATATTTTGAGAAAATGTGGAAAGTAAATGTGAGGAAATAATACTAAATTCTATTCCATATATATTTTGAAAATCCATAAAAATCCCTAACAATCCTACTGTCGGAAGGGCTCAGCAAAACAGTGAGATAGGTTTTCAATCACCAATGGAAAAATTTTGGTGTATAACCTCCCTCTGCAACATGCTTCAGATGAGATTCAAATGATATGATTGCCTCAAGGCATTTCCTGGACGAGTCAAGGGACCTTGTGAGGTTTTTTTTATCTTCTTCTCTTATGAAATAAGAGAAGATTTGTCACATAATCTCTCGGGTTCCTATCACGTTAAATTCTCAGTTTTCTCATCTGTAGTTAGTGATATAATTATGATATTGGTACCCAACACAAGGCATTGTTATGAGCACTATAAAAGGAAATAGGCATAACATACATGTTATGGTGCACAGAGGAGACAATAAATGAAGCTAGTACTAGTTTTTTAGCTCCATCAGGCCAAGAAATTAGAAGTGGCTTTTTCCAGTCTTTTTTTCCCCCAACCTCTCAAAAGTCAATAAATTTATAAACTACTCATTAACTTTGATTTCTTTGTCTGAATAAGTCTTAACACTCCTTTTTCTCAGGTAAATTATATTCAGTCTCTTACATGGACTTTCTTGTTTTTTTCCTTTTGTGCGCTTTGGGAAAACCCGCAAGGTTCAGGTCTTCCTGCTCAGTATTTCTTGCTTTGAACACCATTTCAGAATTCGCAGCCACTCCCATGGCTCACAAAACAGGGTGTCAAATCTTGCCCTCCCAGATTTCAGTTGTGTGTCACTAGCTGCTCCAAAGCCATCCATTTTTAAATAGTTTGCCTTCATCATATCTAGAGCATAATTCATCATTTCATGTAAAATCAGTGTCTCATTCTAGTATCTCTTTTGCTGTCAATTATATTTTATTTGCACAAATTTTTGTACTGACAAATTATGACCACACTGTCAAAAAATTGATTAAAATCACCTATAATGCTACCAGCTAGATCCAGTCACTGTTATATTTGTAGTTCTTTCCAGTCTTGTCCACTGAACATGTTTTTTTGTTTTGTCTTGTATTTTACCATCATCATTGTACTTACAATTCTAACTGTATCTTGCTTATAATTCCAAATATTCCATAAGGATTTTCCATGTTGAAAAAGCCTTTGTACTAGATTACTGTTTGATTCTTCTCTCTATTTCAAGTAACTCCAACCTCCAATTCAATCTATGTGCTTGGCTAACTTTAATCTTATTCGCAGCACTATTTTACACATATTTCATATGCTCAAGAAACTTAAGTGATTCTCATGGTTCAGAAAATGAAGTTCAGGCTCCTCAGTCAAGCACTGAAGGGTCTCCTCAAATAGGTGTTCTTTCTTTCCGGTCTCATTTCCTATTTCAGAATCTTATCTTAGGCAAATTTGTGATATTGATTACTCTGCACCTCAAAATGGTAATTGCCTCAGTGCCCTCTTCCAACTATTCTTCCCACCTACAATACCCAGTTCCTCTTCTAAGTCAGCTACTACTCTTCCCCTTTCCCCAGAAGTCTTGCCCAGCTCCCCAACCACTGTGATTGCTCTCTTTCTAATTCTCTTTCTAACTATTTCCACTTGCTACTTAGCAACTTATTTGACAAAGGCTAGGACCATACACTCTGCCTCAGTGTGTCCTCAGAGCTCAGCACAAAGGGCATGCTCAATAGATATTTATTGAGGATGATGCTGTTGCCCATGGTCAGCCCAGAGGTTCTGTCTCCTGCGATAATGAGGGAAGCGGTATGGGAATATTAGAGAAAAAATTCACTATAGTCCTCCTTAAACGTGGCCAAATTTCCCAGGAGATTCACATACATTCTGGTCCAATAGCATAGACATAACCAGTGCTAGGAAGGAACAAAGAAGAAAGGACAAAGGAAGGGAGGAAGGGCATGAGGGGACAGGAAGAAAAGGGAAGGGGAAAAAGGAAGGAAAGAAAAAAGACCTAGTTTACATTTTTACATATAGCATTATATTTCATTTATGTTATAGTAGAAGTAAATGTAAACCGTTCTCGGATTGTAACATTTCTATTATAAAGTGTCTTTGAGACTCAGGGTAAACAGTAGTAGAATCACATTTGGATCTTAGGCTTTGTAAATGCAGCCAAAAGATTTCAGTTTTGTCATAAGCAGTAGGGCATGACTAAAAGCATGGACTCCCAACGGATGTTGCCCAAAGAAAAACTTTAACACTACAGCTACTACTTGCTTGGTCATAGTCAAGCTACTCAAGGTGTCTATGCCACAGTTTACCTTCCTGAGGAAGAAGGATGTTAACATCGATATTCTACTAAATGTTTAACAACCAGATTCCTCCTCTCCCCTGCCAAACCCCAGCCTTGGGGCATATGTTGATTCTATGATATATGTACCCCTATAATTACTGATTTTAATCTACCAACAAACTCACAAAATTCCTGAAAATTTAGCAACCAGCTCTTCCATGATTCCTGCATGCAGGATTGTTATAAAGATTAAATAAGTTAATATATACAAAGCAGTTAGAACAGGCCCTGGCACATCATGTGCTTAGTTTGATGAATATTATCTATTTTTTATACCATTTTAGTTTGCTTTCTTCTATGGAAGTGGAAGATAGAAATAGTATATTGAAAAAAGCACTTGCTGTGAATTAAGTTTATTTCAACCTTCTCCTAATCACATGCTTTATGTCACTATTGCCAAGCAGCACCATTGACTTATTTGAATCTCCTTTCCTTTGCTTTAATTCATTTTTTTTTTTTTTTGGAGCATTTCAAGAATCAGAACACTGGCTTACAGCCACATACCAGGAAAGAAAAGGGGTTATAAAAAGTAAGGATTATCCCAACTGAATAATTTTCCCTTCATAATCATTTTAAGAAAGGTTTGAGTACTAACTCAACTAGATATGAAAGTTTGTTTGGAAACGATTACTTATGGCCCATTTTGGGGGAGGAAATGAGTTGTACTCTACCTGGCCTCTTTTCAAAATAATTTTATTCCCAAGTATTCTTCCTGACACAAAATAAATAAGAATTTTTATTAAAAAGAATCCCAAAATATATTATTGTGAGCAGTGTGACTTTGCGCTTTTTTATTTCCATGGGTATTTTCATGACTTCTACTTATAAAATATCTGTGTAAGAATATTGTATTTTGCTGAGCGTTTCATCAGAACTAACACTTATGTAATAAATATTTGCTGTCTATGGAAAACATGACATTTTTCAATCCTTAAACCAAAAGTTGGCCAAGTGGCAGCTCTCTTCAACTGAAACCCTTACACCTTGCCATTTTTCTGCACAACATTTTGCTCTCTCTTGCTTAGCTGTTTTGTCATTCCTTTCTTTCACAACTTCTGAATTCCTCACTTTTCTCTCCCACTTATGAAATGGTTTCTAACTTTGTTTTTACAATTTGTATTCTCATCTCAGTCACTTTTCACAGTTGTTCCTTTCCCCTGTTACTATTACATAATTTGTTACTTCTCTCCTAAATACCACATCCAATAGTCTTCAGATGTTAGGGAAACAGATTATGAAGACTGATGTTGAAGGAATGCAGGAGACAGTGAAAAGCTGGGGCAATAATTCTACACACGTGCCTGCCTGAAATCTCCCTATCTAGAAGAGCTGGAAGTCTCTCTCAACCTTTTAGCTACTATTTCCCCCTCACCTAGCTTCTGGCAACTGTCCTTGTTTTCTGACTCTGAATTTGCTTACTCTAAATATGCCATACAACTGGAACCAGGTAGTATTTGTCCTTGTGTGTTTCAATTCATTTGTATATACACCCAGAAGTGGAATTCCTGGATCATATGGTAATTTTATTTTTAATTTTTAAAGAAACTACCATATTTTCCATAATGGCTTCATTATTTTAATATCCACCAACCATTCAAAAAGGTTCCAATTTCTCCACAATCTTTGCAGCACTTATTTTCTTTCTACTTTTTATAATAATCATCCAAACAGGAATGAAGTTGTACCACCTCTCATTTTTTATGGAACCTATCTTGTTAAAATGTGTTTTAAAACAAAAAGCTAAGCATATCCAATTTATATCACTTACTGACTCAATTCCATATTTCATATTTTTCAAAATGCTTTGAATTGTGTATTACCACTGCTCTCCTTTTTGTAGTAAACTACAGGAATTTGTTTCCAAGATCAGTCCAGAGATTGTAGAATCTAAATTCTGTAACCGTAGTTACTAAGGCATTCCTGCTTCTCTGTGGTAAAAGCCATCCAGCAGGACCTTCCAGGTTTGGCAAACTGCTCTTTTTAGCCTGAGGGCAGTAGGCTTCTTCTCCCTGCACTACAAATTAACCTGCCTGCAACTGACCCTTCTGTCTTTTTGTCAGCTTTATTAAGGTATTATTTATACTTGAGTGTAAAATCTGATCAGTTTTGACAAATTTGTACAGCACTGAAACCACTACCACAATCATTTTAAGAGATTCTTACCTGATCTCTGACAAAACAAAATTGTAGTATGTATACGCTACAGTTAACAGAAGCATAAACTGTGTTCACAGGTTATAAACAACACCACTTCCATGTCTGTATCCTTTCTTGCATTCTCTTTTTGGTTTGTTTTACTATTGGTAAAAGATTCCTCAGACTCTAAAAGAGAGATAGGACCTTTTCCTCCTATTTTGCATTATCGATTATTCATTCTAATCATTGGTACATTTTAGGTATATAATATAATGACATTCATCATTGGAAATTTGCACCTTTACATAGTCTCTCTTGGTTCTTATTTTTCACCCTTGCTCAGCCCTCCCTTCAACCCCTCCAGTACTCCCTATTTACAAAGATTTTGTTCCTAGTTTTCCATTTTCTCATATTAATCCCATTCCCTTCTATCCTTTCCCCAGCCCTCCCACTTCCTTCCCCTTTGCCCCTTTTCTTCCTATTTCACATTACCTATTATACGTTTAGTCCTTATTTACACTTTCAGTTTCTCACACCAGAGAAACTATTCGGTATTTACACATGTGTGTCCTATTTATTTCACTTAAGAGTATCGCCTCAATGTGCAGCCACTTAGCTATAAATGTTTCTAATTTCCAATTTTTTATGGCTGAGTAGTACTCCATTTTATTAAAAAAAACCACATTTTCTTTATCCAGTCTCCAGCTGATGGGCATTTGGGCTGTTTCCAAGTTTTAGCTATTACAAACTGTGCTGCTATGAACATGGGCGCACATATATCACTGTGGTATGATTCTTTTAATTCTTTGGGGAAGATCCCCTGCAGTGGAATAGCTGGGTCAAATAGGAAGAAAAGGTCCAAAGGGGTAGGGGTAGTGGGAGGGGCAGGGGAAAGGAAAGAAGGGAAAGGAAAAATGATGAGAAATGGAAAAAATGGAAATAAAGTCTTTGTAAATAGGGAAGGGTGGAGGGCGTGAAGGGAGGGCTAGGAATGGGGAAAAAATAGGAACCAAGATGCATTATGTAAAGGTACAATTCCCAATGAGAAATGTAATTGTGTTGTATACCTACAATGTACCAATAAAAGAATTTAATACAAAAAAAAAGAGAGATAGGAAAGCTGTGGAGAGGAGCTGATAGACTAGGAAAGGAAAGAGTATGTTTATTCTAAGTTAACATATTTAAATAAGAATAATACTAGACTACGATCACAGGATTGTTGCATTTTCCTCTGTCTCCAGTAAATGATTATCTTCCTGTGGTCTGAATAGTTTGTCTCTCATTAAAGAGTTTTCCCTCCTATAGTGTGCCTTTAGACTTGCAAGTAGGTTAGCTTGCTTGCTTCTTTTATTTTTGTTTCTTTTCAGAGATGCAGCTCTCAGAATGTGGTTACTCCATCCTGATCAATAACCTATTTTGAAATGTCATTTCTCAATGGAGATACATTTTTATTGATTATATCAAATTTACTTATTTTTGGAGAGTTTGGCTTTTTCCTCAACAAACGCATTATTGAGCATTTACTCTGTTCAAGGTATTTTTTTATTCTTCAAGAGTTTCATTTAGATTCTGCAAACCCTTTATATGCATAGGGCAATACTTCATTTTACTTTGCTTAGGGTTCAACCCTAAAGTACGTTCTTTTCCTGAAGTATGTCTGATGTTTTTTTTCGATAGTCACACCATAGCCGCATGCAGCACTTGTTAATATTTCCTCTCTACATGAATAACATTTTAGTCTGCAGTTCAAGCACTGCTTGGGATTTGTCAGATCTTTTCCCAGCTTTCCTCTGAGCATATGTTATGGTTTAGATGTAAAATGTCCACCCAGAAGTCTTACTTGCTTGGAGGCAGGGCCTGGTCAGAGGGGCGTCACTAGGGTGAAACCTGGAAGCCTATATTCTTGTCCCCAGCTGCTCCTCTTCCCTTTCTCTGCTTCCTGGCCACCAGGGAGCAAATAGCTTTCCTCCACCATGCCCATCTGCCATGCCATTTCTTCCTTGGAACCAGCTGACCATGATGAATTCACCAAAACTGTGAGACAAAATAAACCTCTCCTCCTTTAAGTTACAGGTGTCAGGTATTTTGTCCCAGTGACAAGAAATTAACCAATACAATATACTCTTAGCCTTCCTATATGTTTCAATTTTGCTTTAATTATTTTAATAAGAACGCCTTTAAGTTACTTCAGAACGCATAAAGTATTCTGTCTTAAACCTCTCAGTGTATACAGAACTCAATTCCATCCTGACACTTTTAAGCTTCAATGCTGGAAGCTAATTCTAACACTAAAATAATGTTTTATATATGAAGTCCATTTTAGTAGCTGGGTGTACAATATCCAATCTCCCCTAAAATCCGAATAGATTTTGCATTAAGTGTCCAATAGTAGACGCTAGTAGAATTTTAGAACTCAAGAAAGCATGGAAATAAGAAATGAAAGGATAAGTTGAACATCAAAATTCAAAATTTTTATGCTTCAAAGATACTATTGAGAATATGAGAAGACATTCCACAGAATGGAAGTAAATATATACAATGGCCTAGTATCCATAGCATATGAAGAACTCTTACAACTGAACAACAAAAAGGCAGACTACCCAATTAAAACACAGCCAAAAGAATTGAATAGATGTTTCTCCAAAGAAGATATGTAAATGACCAAGAAGCATATGAAAAGATGTTTAACATCCTTAGTCATTAGGAAAATGCAAAGCAAAGCCACAGTGAGATCCTACTTTATAACAACTAGGATGGCTATAAAAATAATTTTTAAGTTTTTTAAAAAATTATTTTTTCTGGTGCTGGAGATCAAACCCAGGGCCTCTTGTATGGTAGCCAAGTGCTCTGTCACTGGGCTGCATTCCAGCCCATTAATAGTTTTTAAAATAGAAAATAGCAAGTGTTCTTAAAGATGTGGAGAAACAATTTTAAGCCTCATATGTTGCAAGTGGGAATGCAAAGTGGTGCAACCACTGTGGAAAGCAGTTCACTAGTAGTTTCTCAGTCAGCTAAGTACAGAGTTACCATACATCCCAGCAATTCTGTTCCTAGGAACATACTAAGCACAACTGAACAAAAACTTGTACATGAATGTTTATAGAAGCAATATGCGTCATAGCCAAAAAGTGGATGAAATTTAAATATTCATCAACAGATGAATGGATAAACCAAATGTGATATATCAATACAATTGTATGTTATTTAGCCATAAAATATATGTGCTTCATAATATTATGATAACCAAAAGAAGTGGGACACAATGGACCACATACTGTATGATCCCATTTTATATGAAATATCCAGTATAGAGAAATCTCTGCGTACAAAAGGCAAAGTAGTGATTATTAGAGGCCCGGGAGAGGGGGGAGTAAGAAAGATGGTTTAATGAGTATGTGATTTTCTTTTGGGGTGATGAAAATGTTTGAAACTGGGTGGCAATGATGAATGTACTAAACATTGTGGATGTACTAAATGCTATACACTTTAAAATAGTTAAAATGCTAAATTCTATGTTAAATGGCTTTTACCTCAATTTAAAAAACTTATGGATAAATATATTGTTCACTGTCAATGTGTCAGACATAATGCATGTGAAGTTGATTAAGATACTACTTTTCTCTCTCTCTCTCTGGACTTTGAGCTTCTCAAGAGACTGACAAGAAAAATAATGTAGAAGGAAATTATGTTCTCTAATACACAGGCTGCTAGAGAACCAACCCCACCTAAGATGATGGCAGTGAAGCTGTCACAAGGCTTTCCAAATAAAGCAATTTAGCAAGAGCCTTGGAAGATGGACTGATTGGTGGGTTAAATAAACATTTTGAGCACCTCTTTTGTCCCTGGCACTGGAATAGGCTAGGAATTCAATGATGGACAAAATCAGAGTGTCCATTATTTATGAAACTTGCTTCTGGGACCAAGATAGGCATTAATCAAGTTATCAAACCACAGACTGAGGTGAATGTTATGAAGAAAAGTAACTCTCTTCTATGAAAGCGCAAAATAATCTTCACCTATACAAGGGATCAGGGAAGGCTTCCTTCTGAGAGCTTCATCCTTCTTGGGCTGAGGTCATAGAATGGGCAGAAAATGTAGGCAAACAGTCTATGAAGACAGACTAGCATGTGCAGAGCCTGTGGTAGGATGAAATATGACATTTAAGGGTGTGAAATAAAAGGTTATTTTTGTTTGAGCAAACTTTGCAAAGAGGAGATGAAGTTGGAGAGACAAGGAAGGGCTGGTATGTCCTCCTATATAGGTCCTGGTAAGGTTTTTTTTTTGTACCAGGGATCAAACTCAGGACGCAGTGCCACTGAGTTAAATCTCCAGCCCAAGGTTTTTGTTCTTTATTTTATGGGTGATGATTACCTTCATCCCGCCTCTCAAGGCTGGACTAAATGGAGAAGAGTGGGTATGGAGCAGAATGGAGGCTAGTTAGGAAACTATGGTATCATCAAGGGAATAAAGGTGCTTGAAAGATGACGATAAAGACAGAGAAGTATTGGAGGAGAACTACAGAATGGGAGTGGGATTATGAAAAGAAAAGAAGATTGGCCCAGGCAGACCTACACCAAGCACAGAGGTATGGAGGCATTAAAGCATGAAGTAGAGGCCAGTTGGCACACCATCATGTCATGATGGCAGAATCCATGCAAAGACCATGGGATGGTATTGGAGAGTTTGCAAGAACTAGATCATTGTGGACCTCATGGGTGAATTTGGATCTGATCTTGGTAGACATGGGAAATTGTCAAGTAACTTAAGAAGAAAAATATGACTACCTGATTCAGGCTTTACAAAAATCATTCCGCCAGTGGCAGAGAATGGATTTAGGGAGAATAAAGGGAGGATACTCTTGAACATAAACAAGGAAACTGGCTAATATATTGTTGTCACTGTTCAACACGGGAGCTAATAAGGATCTGGGCCACATTGTGCCATGAAGATGGGGGAATGGGATGCATTTAAGACTATTTTTGAGAGAGGATCAAAAACAATCTCAACTGTCATGATTTGTTGATCCCATGACACATTCACAGCTTCACTATCTTCTTCCCTACTGCCTGGTGAATCCTTGATAGTTTCATGGCTATGGCACTAAACAAATTAAAAGATACCATTGGAACAGAGCATCTGAAATTTTGCTTTCATAAATGCCCTCCCGTTTTCATATGTCACTCACCCAAGCCACCAATTCATGTTTTAGTCTCTATTTTATGCCCTACTCCTATTGCTGCACTTGCCTCAAAGAAGGGGCTTAACCAATACTTGAATAAGTGAGTACATGTATTAAAAGGCTTATTTCTCACTGCACCTGCCATACCATTTACATTAAGGGAAAAATATACATGCATTAGATAATTATGGAACTCTGAAAACTTTGCTGCCAAACTTGCTGACGTCTCAGCTACCTTATAAGACAGAATGGTGCCCTTATTCTGTTCACGCTACATAAGAATCTGTCATCTTTATCATCACCATATGGTAGTTTTGACTAGTGTTCCATTGTCAGACCTGCTGTCTGTATATAGTGGGTAAACTAATACGTGATTTATGTAAGTTAAAAAAATTATCTCAGGCTCCGAATACCTAGGAAAAAACTGTCACACCAAAACCCAAGTTAAATGGATGCAAACATTCCCTTGAACTTGTCTTTCAAGTTGTGTCATCTCCATCTCAAGAATTCCATTAAAAAATGAGATTCCTTTTTTTCTTCCAATGTACCAAACTTGTCTGAAATGAATTCTGTTACTCAGACTTCTTTTCTTTAACAATATAAACAGATGCCATTGGAAAATCTGCTTTGGAGGCTCCTTGTTCAGAAATATTTAGTCTCAGAAAACTTTAGTTAAGAATTTAATTTCTGAGAAGCAAGGCTTCAAACATATTGAGAATGGGGAAAAACATTTAGACTAGAAAATCAGAGATTAATAATTTACCTTACCAGGGTTTAAAGCTTATCAATGGTTGTAGCAAAGAACAATTAGATAAAGTTTCAGAAAGGAATTAGGAAAAAAGAAGAAAGTTTATTTGAACAATAGCCTCTAAATATGTGTATATTTGTATAAAATTTATACATACATTTCTTAGCAGGTTTCCCCTGTTAATGATGACACAAAAGTATAGAAGATATGTCATTTTAAAAATAATTAATTTGTGCAAACCAAGAGACACATCCTAACCTCTTTTCGTGGAAAAAACTGGTAGACCTATGTGTTTGTCATTTCTCTCCATGACCAAAGATTTCCTTGAAACGAACTGGCCATTCTATTGCTGATTTGGCAAGTGCAAATGAGAGAGAGAATGGTAGGGATAAATGGCAAGGGGAGATTAAGAAGAGAAAACAAAGTTCAGGTAACACATAGGGTAACATAGAATATTGTAGGAATGGAGGTCTCCACCTATAACTCCAAGTCCACCCTGTTCTTTTGTGTCTTGCTCTGTGTCTGAAGGAACTGACCTTCTTGGACTGCATTAGTATCCAATTTAGTTTTCTTTCTTCCAGTTGCTACAAGTAGGAATTCAGCCACCACCAGTCACTCTGGAAGTGGTAGGACAATGAAGATAAAGTATCTAGCTGTTCTCCTGATTAAACTTTTGGTTGGCAGCATGCTTCTATCTCAGGCCATAGTTTTGCTGGTGTGTGTGCGTGCAATCTTCTGATGTGATCTTCTGATCGTTGGTGGCTACTTTTCCTTTGTTGAAACCTGCTCCTTCCCTTCACCCCTCAGGCCTACAAGTACCAATGGTTCTTCACTATTGTTAGCCTTGTGGTACCTGAACACACTGTTGTCTTCCTTGAACCTGGCCCATACCTTCGTAAATGTCTCTTCATTTTTATACCTCAAATCTCTTTTGAATGTTTCATCTGCTTTTTTCTTAGAGCCCTGATTGATAGAACTGTCTTCTAGTGTAAATGGAATACTAAGCTACTAAGTTTTCACAAAGCAATTGTGGAAAATCCCAAGGAGCTAGGACACCACTTTTTACCGACCTCTTTCTTTGGCCTTAGTAATGAAAAAAGTGGTGCTTAAATGTAATCTGTGTTTAATTATTGATGGGATAATGTTACCTTCATTAGCACTCACTCTCCTCTGGTAAGTCCAGCTCCCCAATTAATTATAAACAAAATTATGAAACTGCTTTATGAGTTAAATTTTTAGCATGTTAAGTTTGAGGTTCCCGAACGGTAATACTTTCTAACTGCTCCAAGATGAGTCTGTTTGTCTCTGAAGGCAGTGAGTTCTATATCATATGAGGTGTCCAAGCTGGAAAAATTATGGGTGGGTATTGAACATGCTGATTTTAAGGGTTTTTTCAAGGTCTACTCTTACGATCCTAAGCTTTATATTCTATCACCATAATATTTATTATGAAAGTGATGACTGTTCAGTTGGGTATTCAGTCCAAATGTGACGTAAAAATATGCTCATAGACTTTAAGCATTCAGTCTTAAGGAACATTCCATCTTCAGTAGGACATGATGGGAACCCTGGTCTCCGGACAGGTGAACCTCTGATTCACCCCCAGTTCTCAGTGAAAACCTGTGTGCCAGTGATAGTTACTCAATATTTCTGTGCCTTGGTTTTCTCACAGTTCAATGATGGGCATTAAGTGAGACAAACTCTAGGACCAAGGTAGGTACTCAAAAAATGCTTCCTGTTCACCATTAAGCTGTACTTCTTGCCACATCAATTTAGGGTGCAAAGGTCAGTCAGAATGCATTTAGGAATTATTTTTTAATTTAAATAACACAAACTAATGATCAACACATTCACTTTAGCATCTCACAGCTGCACATGACATGGTAAATACATTGTGTCAAAGGTTCTTCCTTGAGAAAACGGATATTTAAAGATTTTTGTAAACGAATTCTACTTATACAGTGTTAGATCTTCTAACCATTTTTGCACCTGGAGCATCAAAACAACAATAGAAGCCAGAGACTATAATCTCCCCTTATTAAGGGAGGAATGTATAAAGGGCAGAAAACTTCACTTACCATCTTGTAAGTGATCTTTCCATTGACTCATGCAGACATTTTACTCTGATCGGGGAAAAATGATTTTAAAAATTTAAAATCAGATTACACGTAGCAGTATAGACACACTACCTGAGGGAAGCCAAATCATTTCTGAGTACAATTATGAAGTAATAGAGCAAGAGAACAACCCCCTGGGTTGAGGTAATCAGAGAGTTAGACAAACATGCACCCTCAGTTCAGAGGACAGGTTCAGGAAACTTGACCAAATCCTAGCTCCTTCTCATCCAAGTGGGTCACTTTGAACAAGCTCTTCAGGCATTCTATGCCTCAGTTTCCTCATCTGCAAAATGGAATTTATGACAGACTTCCAGTCGTGAGGTTTCAATGAGATAATCTAATTAGAGTGCTTAGTACAGCCCCTACAGCTGAGTGCCAAATAAATTGAGCTCTTTTTATTACAAGACAACTCAACAGAATCTCAGTAGGAAGCTAATTTGCCCAGAGCCACAGAGCTGGCTAGTGACAAAGAAGAGAATGAAGCCCAGTTTCTGTCCAGTGTATTTTTGTTACAAATGAAGTATAGTTTAATTAGGTTTTGAAGTATGGGTGATAAGAGCATAAGCTAAAAGGAAGGATGAGGGCTAGATGTTGTGCTATTTGCAATCCATTGATGTTCTCTTTCCATCACAAGAACCTATGTAGAAAGAACATCAAATTCCTCTAGAATGTTCTTGACTTCCTCCTATGTATGAATCTGACTCCTATTTAAACACCTTATAAAATGGTTCATTTGTGATTTGAGTAACCAAATCCTCTCAGGTAGGTATAAAAAAGCACATGCTTACAATTCTGACTCTTACTGTGACTAACTCCATAGTGAGGAGGCCCTGGTGAAGCTGGTTCTGGCAGGGTGAACACAGAGGCGGTCATTAAAGAGCCAGAGGAAAGCCTGCCACCATTCATTCAAGCCTGCGTCTTGTCGCACATGCACTCTCAGCTATTCTGCTTCAGTGGGGACTTCTTGTTGTAGCCTCTATCCAGAAAATATTCTTCTGGCCACATGTTATAAACAGAAGCACAGGGAACTTACCACCAGTTATCATGGTGTTGTTAACTAATGGGATAGGTTTTATCACAATGCTTTAAAGCTGAATGAATTTGGACCACCAAAATGCAATTAATAGTGAAACTAAGATTGAGCTTAAAAATTATCCTTCGGCCTTTTCCCTTTTAGATCTCTTCAGTTAGAAGTATTTAGTGTTTCTTGTCTTTTAAAGTCATTTCACATTGGCTCTGGTAAATTCCAGTGAACACAAGTTGACCCAAAATCTTTATCGGGTTCCTGCAGCTCCATCTTCCTGATCTTTCTTGGAACAAAAGTAAAGCCTCCCTGGGCTTAGAAACTGCTTTTCTGGTTAATGAGGACAGCACAGTTTTATTTCTAATTATGGTAATCCCTTTTATAATGTCATGTTTTTGGAAGAGATTGGAAAGTTTGCATCTTTGAAACGCCAAGCCAGCAAAACAGTTGCAGCATAGATTAAACTCTGAGTAATTATATTTTATTTAATTCTTTAAGACTAGGAGAGCAACTTCGACACACACCCTCTAGATTCCCAGAGAGTACGACTGGAGGGCATTCCAGTTCTGTGTTTATGACACAGGAGTAAGTTGAGAGAGCCGGAGGTTTGTGAACTTGCACATTAAAACATATCATGAAGAGAACTGAGGAGAGGGCATTCTCCATTCTACCAAAATGAGAAGTTCACTTAACTTTCTTCTTTCTTAAAGAATAAGGTGATATCTTCCTACTTCTGTGTTTAGAGCATCTTGCTTAGGTTAGATAACTGGATTTTAGCTAATTAATATGGTATTGATGTGCATTTTTCAAAGTATATTACCCACCAACACTGCTAACTTTTGAATCCTTTGGGGGAAGCTTCTGCATATTTGACTTGTATCCCTCTAGTTGGTCCCTCTCTGTTTTGATTTCATTGTAGTTACTTAACTTTACCCTTATAACCAGAAGGAGTTTACTAACCGCATTTTCCCATTGGGAAATATGACAGGTAGTACCAGCCATATCATCATGGTGACTAAAGACAAAAGGTAGTAATGTGCTCTCCCCTTACCTTGGGTGGGCTTCTATGGCAATTCAGGCAAGATTTACTTCAGGAAAGAGGCCAGAGTGGTATGACGGAATCCGGCTTGATGCTCAGCATTGCCACATGTGTTATCTCCGAGTCTCAGATTCCACATATGTAAAATGGGGCATTAAAACCAATTCCTTAGGTTTCCCTAAGAATACTGAGATAACACAGCTTGGTGTCAAGGAAATGATTGCTACATGTTAAATGCCTTTCTCTTTCCTTCCACTGTGGTCAGATATACTACTTAAGAGTGCTTAGGAGAGAAAATTTGCAATAGAACTTTCAAAGATTCTTAACATAACTGAATGTGTTCATTGGTAAATAATTGGAAAAGATTGGAGAAAACTCTAAATATGCAACTTATTTCATGTAATGAACCTTAGACCTTTCAGACAAGAAGTAGTAAGAACAGCCTAATAAATATATGATCAAGCAGAAGATTAGCGTTTGCCTACCTCTGACCAGGGGACAATATCAGGTCATGTTTGCTGTGCAGATGCTCCTTAAGAAATCTGAATTGAGCAAGGCCCTAGGTTCCATTCCCAGCATTGAAAAAAAAAAACAGTGAGTTAAGTGATGTCAGATTCAAAAACAGGAATGCATCAGTTTCTTCCAAGAGCATCCACAGAGGAAGCATAGTGTGGGGGAAAGAATATTGGCCTTTGATTCCAAGTCCCACCACCTGTTAGCTAATTAAACATCTCTGAAAAGCAGTTTTACTTTTAAATCTATTATATAGGAAAGGGAATTTCGAATTACCTCACAGGACTATTTAAAGGAGAGATTCTCAAATTTCAGTGTACGTATGAAGTTCCTGAAGATCTTGTTTAAATGCAGTCAGTAAACTTGGGGTAGATCCTGAGATTCTGCATTTCTCGCAACATTAAGGAGTTTCTAATTGTTGGTCTGAGGACCATATTTTAAGAAGCAAATGTTTAGAGAATGGTTTGAGATAAGGACTTGTAAACTCTAGAATACAACAGGCAGAAACCAATGCCAATAGTAGCAGCAATATTCATAGGCTCTACTTAGATATTTTCTTTAATAAGTAAGACTGTTGATTTTTACATCTTTTCATTCTATATTGTTCTTTTTAATGATCCTAACAGTATCTGTATCAATTATTAATTTTTATTTAGCATAATTAAGATGGGGTCTATGGAATGTACCATGTCTAATGCAATATAGATACTAGAAGGAAGAAAAGGAGAGATAAGGAAAGGAGGAAAGAAGGATAGGAGGAAGGAAAAGAAAAAGGATAGAAATATATTGTATTTATGGCGAGTAATGGATGTCTCCAGTAGATATTTCCAATGGATGTCTTAGAGGTAAGGAAATGTGATAGAAATGAGGCAGGAAGCACCTGAGTACATTGCATTGAGTATGTGAGGCAGTGGTACGTGAATACAGACTAATTGAAGGTATTTACATCGATGATAAGGAAGTTAGGAATGCTACTGTGAATATCTATGGCTTGATACATTTGCAGAACTATTTGTGGTGTTTCTTCTGTCCACATGGCTATATCTTCTCACAGGCCTCTGGAAACAAGACACAAACATGAAGAAATTATTTTTGTTAAAAACATTATCTTTTACATCTAATCCAAACACCATGGATCTTATCTGTAAGTGCAGAGTGTTTATTGAGCACACATTGTGTGCATAACATGATCTTAAGAGCAATTTCTTTTTGTATGGCTTTGTGGTTGTGCATTGCACGGCCAAACTGGTACAGACACTCAAGGGCTGGGTGACTTTGCCTTCTCAGCTTTGGGCAACTGACATTTCCTTCTAAGTTTTGAAAATACTTCGTATGTAATTCTGAGTTTTCTCTCTACTAACATTTGGATGAACAGGATAAAACAAAAGACAAGCATTTAAAGGTAAAGCTCCCCCAGGATTCCTTCTGCAAATATCACCTCAGTGTGCCACCCAATTTCAGATTGTATCCCTCCCACATGTTACTCCTGGGTCCTCACTCCTGCTCATTTTCCCCAATAGTACTTATCACCATTTCAGGTACTCTAGAGTTTTCTTACCTATTTTGTTACTGTCTATCTTTCCCACTCAGACAGAGGAATTTTTGTTGCATTGTCTACTGCCGTTATCCCAGCAAATGCAATTGTATTTGCATATAGCAGGTGCTCAGTATTTGTTGAACAAATAAATTAATAGTGAAGATCTATAGCTGACAAATATTTACCAATATTGTCTTAAATAGAAAAGGAGCTATGAGAACAGATGATGTAGTTTCATACTCTTAGAGGATATTCCTGGAGTTTTGCAAACTACATCTAATTTTTTATTATTTAAATTCTTTTCTCTCAGACAGACAGCTTTCTATTTCCTTCTAAAGATGACACCCAATACAATACATTGCCAATCATTTAATGAATGTTTACTGGCTAGTAAACATGAACAGGACACCTTTTTCCTGTATCCTTCCAAAAGCAAGGTACTTGTGGGGCCACAGAGAGGGTTTGTTTCCTGGAGAATTAACTACCTGAGAACTTCCCAGAGAATACAAAGCCACTGCTGAATGCAAAAGGATGTTTTTCTCCTTGTCTAAGTGACCAAGGAACCACAGAAACAGAACTGGAGAAGATGACTAATCTTTCTGCAGCCAGGGAAGAAGAAAGCATCTGAGTCCCTGTACACAAACACCCTGGATTGAGGAGGAACACACAACATCTCCTGAGGTGGACAAGGGTGGTCACAAATGCCAGTCCCTAACTCAAAGCTTGCAGGGGCTGAGCCAGTTAGGTTTCCAGTCTATTTGGAGTGCCTTGAAGCTATAGCCTTCAGTTTAATGCCAAGGTCATTTAGAAGCTACTGAGATCACCATGGTTTACTGTTTTAACCCTTTAAGGCTGGCGTTCATGGTGTCTAATAGTGGAAAGTGTCATAGTGACCTGACCTTGGAAATGGTTTAGTGGGAGCTGGGCTCCAGCTTGTGAATCCTATTTCAGTCTCCATGCAGTTTTAAGACTTAGCCCAATTTCCAGACCATCCCCTACCCAGGCTTGAAACTGGCTTTATTTCACACTGTGCAGCAGGAGGGAAGTGGGTTTCCATGTGAAAGTGATGGTACCGAAGACATTTACGAACATTAAAAAATGTCTGCACATGGCTTAAAGCTACTCAGCCTATTTCTCATCCTGTGCCATACCTCATGGAGTGCATACAAGTTCAGAGCTCTCTTTAAAATCAGTGCCAGTTATGAGCTTGGAGCAACTCTGTGGGGCACTGAGCAATATCATAAATGAGCCCCTTTGAAGACTGACCATTGTAGCCGGGCTTTTTCTGTGCTATCCGACCCTGATTCCTCAGGAAAATTCTGTGGGCTGAGAGTGGTCCACTGATGCAACCTCCTCTGGTTTTCAAATTTAGGCTTGAAAGCTGGGAGGGGTCTAGGAAAGCTAGTCTTCCCCTTTCCTTAAAGAATTGGTCTTTTTTCAAATTATTTTTCCTGGGGTTCAAACTCAGGACCTTGCACTTGCCAGGCAGGTGCAGTGCCATTGAGCTAAATCCCTGGCCCCAAGAATTGGTCTTTGGTACCCTTTTGATGTCAATCTCTGAGATGAACCAGCCCATGCCCACAAATCTGAAGTTAAAAAACAACAAAAACTGCCTTTCATCCATGTAAGCTTACTGGCCTAAGAAGCAATAACAATAAGAAAAAGATAAAGAAAACAAAACAAAACAAAGCTATTGTCTGTCAGAGAAAAGGGAGGTTTATTTGCATAGAGGAGTTTTTTTCAGAGCATTTATTTATTTAGAAACACAGAATACAATCTGGGGTATTTCTTTTTCTCTTTAGCTATAGATTTATTAAGTATATCCCCCCCCCCCCCCCCCCGCCAAATACAAACACAACCAGTAAAAAACAAACCATAAAACATCAGTCTGGGAGCCACGATAAAACAGACCAAGAGCAACAGGAAACAGAGATGACCTACGTGTGGAGGACAGAGCTACATGGACCCGTGGGGTGGGGTGGCCATAAATACTGAGGACTCTAACTCAGGAACCCTAGTGTACTAGGATGAGCTGGTGGGAAGCAAAGCTGGGGGCAGTGTGGCTAGCTAGATGGCTCTGGGGCAGATGCTGCTTGTCTTGGGGCTGGCTGTCGCATGGCCCCACACACCAGCTGTGAGTGGCTCTCTTGGGGCCCTGGGCCTCAGATTCCCCCTCGTCATCTTCATACATCTCGTCCTCCTCCTCAGCTGTGGCATCCTGGTACTGCTCATACTCGGACACCAGGTCATTCATGTTGCTCTCAGCCTCGGTGAACTCCATCTCATCCATGCCCTCACCTGTGTGTCAGTGCAGGAAGGACTTGCGCCAGAACATGGCTGTGAACTGCTCCGAGATGTGCTTGAACAGCTCCTGGATGGTTGTGCTGTTGCCAGTGAAGGTGGAAGACATCTTCAGCCCATGAGGTGTATAAGGAACAGGGAAAGGGGACATTACTAGAACCTCTGCAGTAAGTCCTAGTCTCCTGTGAGCCACAGCAGCACAGGGCAAATTACAGGAAAGGTAGAAAAATGAGACTGAGAAGAAGCTGAGCTTTGGGTCTGATCAGTGCTGCTCTGGGCAGCAAAGATGAAAGCCCCCACCTTACCACACCTTTTATTCAGTACATCAGGAGAAACAAATGTAACAAATGACTTGCAGAGAGTTCAGGACATCCTGCGTAAATAAGATGTAACAATCCAAGAACAAGGAGGAACTGAGTAGATGTTTGTTCCTCCCAGGATGTTCTCAGCTCCCAGGATGTTTCTTGTCCTGGAGAATCACAACATCACCAGATCATTGAGGTCTCAGTTGTGACCGGAGGCCAAAATGGAATTATGTCTCAGAATCCCATAGCTGGGCTGTAGGCAGGAGAACTAGGCTAACCAAATGATTTTTCCCTAAAATTATGTAGCATTGCTCCTGACAAGGTGGGATATCACACACAGTCACCTTGACGTTGTTAGGAATCCACTCCACAAAGTAGCTACCGTTCTTGTTCTGGATGGCCAGCATTTGCTCATCCACCTCCTTCATGGACATGCGGCCCCAGAAGACCGTGGCCACTGTCAGGTAGCAACTGTGGCGAGGGTCACAGGCATCCCTCATGTTCTTGGCATCAAACTTTTGCTGGGTGAGCTCAGGCACTGCTAGGGCGTGGTACTGCTGGCTGCCAGGGGCAGTGAGTGGGGCAAAGCCAGACATGAAGAAGTGCAGGAGTGGGAAGGGCACCATGTTCACAGCCAGCTTATGCAGGTCGGTGTTGAGCTGGCCTGGGAAGTGGAGGAAGCTGGTGACTCCACTCATGATGGCAGACACCAAATGGTTGAGGTCCCCATTGGTGGGCGTGGCCAGCTTGAGGGTGCGGAAGCAGATATCATACAGTGCCTCGTTGTCCATGCAGTAGGTCTTGTCATCGGTGTTCTCCACGCTGGTGGATGGACAGTGTGGCATTGTAGGGCTTGACCATGGTGTCCGACACCTTGGGTGAGGGCACCACACAGAAGGTGTTCATGATCCGGTGAGGGTACTCCTCAAGCACCTTGCTGATGAGCAGGGTGCCCATGCCCGAGCCCGTGCCACCGCCCAATGAGTAAGTCAGCTGGAAGCCCAGCAGGCAGTCGCAGTTCTCACCCTCCTTCCGCACGACATCCAGGACTGAGGCCACCAGCTCCGCGCCCTCTGTGTAGTGACCTTTGGCACATTTGTTGCCAGCTCTACTCTGACCAAAGATGAAGTCGTGGGTCCGGAAGAGGTGCCCAAAGTCACCCGACTGAATGCTGTCCATGGTCCCGGGCTCCAGGTCCACCAGGATGGCCCGAGGCACATACCTGTGAGAGGAGGCCTCACTGTAGTAGACACCGATGCCCTCCAGTTGCAGGTCTGAGTCCCCCACATAGTTGCTGCTGGGGCCCATGCCATGCTCATCTCTGATGACCTCCCCGAACTTGGCCCCGATCTGGTTGCCACACTGACCGGCCTGGATGTGCACGATCTCCTTAATGCTGGCTGCGGACTCGGATGCTGTGGAGGATCAATCTGGGGTATTTTTCACGTTTCTCCTGTGCAAGTGAAGTTGATCTTCTTAAATAGAGATGAGATTTCTTAAATATGGTATTCTTAAAAATCAATTAAAGCCTTTTGGTTTTGCTTTTGGCTAAATGTTCAAAATTGACTGGTGGAAATATTTCAAACCACTAAGTTCAATAAGTCTGTTCAAGTTGGTTGCCTTTAAAGGTATTTAAAAAGACTGAATTAATTGGCTTAATTTTTTAAGTACATGTTTGAATGACTACTTCGTTGCTAACATTTACACTCCATGCAGATTTAACTAAATTTTGCTGAAGCCCTTCTTTAGTTTCGGAAGTCTTTTTGTTATCTCGCTGGGAGAGTGATACTGTCAACTCTATTTAGCAAATATGAGAACTGAGACGAAGGAGTTCCAAGGGCAAAGCTAGGAGATGGCAGAGCTGGTGTTTAAACCCTGGCCTTGTGATCCTCCAATTTTACCCTAATTCCACTGCAATGCTCTAGCTACTTCTCAAGCTGTAGTAATCTGTTCCTCTCTGCAATTAAAGTAACATCTTATTTATTTACAATGTGAGCAAATGCTGATGTAAAGCTAAAACCCCATAGGGGCCAATGAAGAATGATTGTAAGAAAAGTCAGTATCAGGTGAAATGGACTTCAAGGAAATGTATTTCTAGATCAAATGTGTAATAAGAAAGCTCCTAACCCATTCTTCCATTTTGAAACTATTCCTAAAACATGGACTAAAATAGAATAGACTTCACAGTTATTGATTGGTATAAGAACTCCTTCAATTTACTTTCTTATGGTCTACCTCATGCTAAAATGATGGTAGGTGAATATCAGATCTTAAAATAATAAGTGAAGTGAAGATAAATGAAACAATGATATTAAATGGAGACCAGAGGTAAGTTAGCACATGTAAAGGAATACCACACTGAGGGTGAAGGCAATACATCAAACCAAAAATGATTTTATGATAGCAATCAAAATAATGGCAATATGTACTGATGGGTTATGATTTTCCAGACATGGTGTTAAATATTTTTACAATGATTGTCTCATTGAATTCTTACAGAAGCACTATGAAGCAGGTACTGTCATTTGTGCTACTGTATAGATGAGGAAGCTGAGGCACAGAGAAGCTAACACGCTCAAGGTCAATCACCTAATAGGTGACAGAGGCTGGATTCGAACACAATGCAGTCTGCTTTCAAGTCCAGGCTTTTTACCATCCCTAGCTCTGTACCATGAAAACAGAGACACACTGGCATTGCTCCTGAAAAACTAGTTGTCTTCTGGCACCTGGGTCTAAGGGAAACGGTTCTTTGCACTCTTGTTCAAGGAACACTCTTGGTACAGAAGCTTGTTTCACTCTTACCATTTCCCACAACGTTAGCTGTGTTGTCCCATGACTGTTTCTTGTTGGGTTCCTCAGTACAAGCCAAGGTCCAATGCCAGAATGTAGTTCAGCAAAAGTGAGTGACAGTAAAAAGAGTCAAAACAATATGGCTCAAGTATTTAGTCTGGATGGTTTACCTTGATCTTGAGATGTAATCTAAACTATCTGAAGAGATAAATGGACTTCATGTCCTTTAGGCAATCCTCTATGGAGCCTCCTTAGCTGTAAACATTCCTTGAGCACTGCTCTGCTGGAGGAAAAAGAAAAATCACAACCATATAGAGTGGGGACCATAAATCTGGAGTGAATCTAATCTCAGTTGTACCTTTAATGTCACTCAGTAGCCCTATTACATGTGCTTCTCCCATTTCCCTCAGCTACTATTCCAAACCTTTGCCACTCTTCAAAACTTTCAATCTTCTCTCTTTGGGATGAACTTGCTGGTAATTTAGGGGCTAGCAGTTATCAGGACTGGCTTTTCATTTCGCTTCCCCATTTTCCCATAAGCCCACCTGTTCTGGCGTCCGCTCTTGACCTCATCTCTAGCAAAAGACACTTTTCCCATCATAATATCCACTGAACTGTGGATATTATTCCTCCTTAGGATATCAGATTTTTTTAAATTAAATTCTTTTATTGGTACATTGTACGTATACAACACAATTACATTTCTCATTGGGAATTGTACCTTTACATAATGCATCTTGGTTCTTATTTTTTTCCCATTCCTAGCCCTCCCTTCACACCCTCCAACCTTCCCTATTTACAAAGACTTTATTTTCATTTTTTCCATTTCTCATCATTTGTCCTTTCCCTTCTTTCCTTTCCCCTGCCCCTCCCACTACCCCTACCCCTTTGGACCTTTTCTTCCTATTTTACATTATCGATTATTCATTTGAATCATTGGTACATTTTAGGTATACAATATAATGACATTCATCATTGGAAATTTGCACCTTTACATAGTCTCTCTTGGTTCTTATTTTTCACCCTTGCCCAGCCCTCCCTTCAACCCCTCCATTCCTCCCTATTTACAAAGATTTTGTTCCTATTTTTCCATTTTCTTATATTAATCCCATTCCCTTCTATCCTTTCCCCTAGCCCTCCCACCTCCTTCCCCTTTGCCCCTTTTCTTCCTATTTCACATTACCTATTGTACATCTTAGTCCTTATTTACACTTTCAGTTTCTCACACTAGAGAAACTATTCAGTATTTACACATGTGTGTCCTATTTATTTCACTTAAGAGTATCGCCTCAATGTGCATCCACTTAGCTATAAATGTCTCTATTTTCTCATTTTTTATGGCTGAGTAGTACTCCATTATATAAAAAAAAACCACATTTTCTTTATCCAGTCTCCAGTTGATGGGCATTTGGGCTGTTTCCAAGTTTTAGCTATCACAAACTGTGCTGCTATGAACATGGGCGCACATATATCACCGTGGTATGATTCTTTTAATTCTTTGGGGAAGATCCCCAGCAATGGAATAGCAGGGTCAAATGGGACTTCCAGTCCTAGTTCTTTGAGGTTAGGATATCAGATTTAACCATGTTCTTTTTATTTTTTAAAAACTTCAATCCTCCTTTAGGTATTTCTCATTGGCGTAAGAATATGTTCATCTTTTTTTCTTAAAAAACAAACAGCAAACAAACAAAAACCCATTAATGACCTGGTGCTTCTTCCTTTGGTAACTACTTTTAGAAAGTGTGACCTAAATTTGTTATCTATGATTTCATGTCATCCATTCACACTTTGACCCATTCCTACCTGGCTCTCTCCACACCACGTCATATTATTCTGACTATTCTTCCGTTCTTGGAGTTCTGGCTTTGGCTTCTCTGACACCTTTCTCTTCTCTCTCCTTGCTCACCTCTTTCTGGACTGACTGCTCCCTCTCCATTATCTCAGCAGGTCTCTATTCCTTTATCATCCCCTTAAATATCCATGTCTCCTTTTCGCACTTTATTCACATTGGAGGGATCTTGTCCCTGCCAATGTCTTGCATCTAAAATTCTATCCTGAGCTTTTGCCCCACGTCTCTGACTTTTCCTAAATAGTTTCACCTATGTGTCCGACAGGAACTTAGCATATTAAGAATTGAACATGTTCATGTCTGCTCTGGTGCCCATCCCCAGTTATTCCACAAAACCTGTTCTTCCTCCCATATTTTTAATATTAGTATTTAGGCATTTCTCTGCTCTTTTGAGACAGGGTCTCACTATTCAGTTCAGGCTAGCCTTGAACTCACTATGTAGCCCAGGCTGGCCTCAAACTCACAGCGATCCTCCTGCCTCAGCCTCTGGAGTGCAGGGATAATAAGTGTGCATGACCACACTGTCCCAGTATTTAGATATTTCATCATTTTCCTTTGACCTGGCCTAGAGCCTCATAAAGTTTGAATTTTAATGGTCAACCTGTATTTTAACTATTAAATTACTTTAACTCCCCCCTCTTTTTTTTTAATCCTTGATTCAGAAAACCAAATTATTCATTTGGAATTAAAATGAGGGTCATAGGATAAAAGGGTGTAAATAGCAGGAAAAAAAGCAGAACATTGAAGGCTCTGGAAGTGAGAAATGTCCTTTATGGCAAGTGATGTTCATTGGTCAAGACCAAAAATATCTAAATTTTTTAAAAATGCGCATCCTTTTGTCTAATTAGTGCTACAAAGACTGTAACAAGGAAAGCTTAATAAAGTGTGCCTTTTGTATTTGCGTCACAAAATTGTTATAAAAATTAAGTGTGGTAACATAGGAACTCAATTTGCCAATTCTAAAGCTCTACATGGATTGCAGCGAAGCCATTTCTTAGACTGTCATCTCTGGGTCAGTAGTTTCCACTGTGGCTACATCGGTTGGCATCCAGTAAGTTTTAGGAAACATTAGGCCTTGATCAGCACTGCAGAATCCCGAATATACCACCTGCAGAGATTTTATTTGCTTTAAAGGCCAAGGATCTTTTTTCTCATTTTGAAAAACGCAAAAGACTTTCTGTTTTTGAAACAATAAGTGGCACTGACATCTCTCAAGACTGAAAGCACTATTGTCTCACTTTAAGCACCACCTTATTATTAGGTGAGGATGTTGTTGGCAGGAATGAATAATTAGGTAACTCTTTGTGGGCACGTTTTATTCAGGTCCCTAGGGGAGCATACAATTGTAACATCTCCTTGGATTATTTCACAAACATATGGCAAATGAAGCACCTGAGCCAGATGTACAAGCATATTATAGTATGTCTGTTTTAACTTAAAACTGTGAAATACATCAGATGGTGAAGTTATTTTGGTCCTGAACATCCATCATGGAAATAGTGTGGAAGTATCTTTTCTTCATTGTCCATTTGACTTGGACTGGAAACAATCAAGAGCAAAGTAGCTTGGAAATCATCACTTCCAGATTCCAGGTGAAGTTCAAGACTAATGAGGTAGATGGCCTGGATTTACATGGACCTCAGCCATCTCCACATAGCTCATTAATGCCTAGATCCAATAGCCATGGCTGAAGGGTCTGGAATCTCAACTTACTCATGATTATTTTCAGTTCTCTTCCTTATCTTGTGTACTCACTGCTCTGGAGATGCATATGGGTAATTTCATATGGATTTTTTTCAATAATGAGAATATATTCTTTATTGATTCAGTAGGGAGTTTTTGTTGTTTTATAAAGGCCTATTTTATCATTATCACATCAGTAGTCTGTTTTACTAAAGACATATGCTCTGATGGGGCGGCTTTGGAACCACGGTAATCTAAGCAGAAATGTCTCTCTCCTTTGCTCTTGAGAACACTGTATTTCAGAATGAATGGCATAATTTTTGATCTGTGTTTCTCACATTTCAAAATTTAAAAAATATAGATGCCACTGAACTCCCAAGTGTAGAGCATTGCTCTTGGTCTACTAAAAAAAAATACACAGGCAAGGGAAACTCTACTTTTCCTTTTCCTGCAATACTTATGTACAAACTCCATTAGCATTAATGAGTGCTCTGCCCATATGCTGAAGAAAATGTGGATCAAGTCACCGAGGAACCTACTACTCTATCCACTTAAAAGTAGGTTGCATCACATTCTGGAGCTTTTCCTGAGAATTAAAAAAGCATAATGTGAGACCCTGCAAATAGTATGGCAGCAGTGGTAACAGAGAAAAGGCACTCACTCTTTATAACCAGGGGAGAAATATGGTGAAGATTTTGGGGTTGAATTACTACAGCTGGCCAATGTTCTAGCTGACAATAGAGGTGGTCCACAGAGTCTTAGATATTCTGGCTTTGTGTTACATCAAAACAAGGAAACAAAATATTTATGAACTTCATTCTGACTTTCAATCCTTTCCTCCTTTGAAATAGCAATTCTCTGCAGGATGATGCGTATAGATGTGCAGTTCAGATGTGCTCCTAACCAAAGCAGCATTCCAGAAATGTGGGGCACCTATGTTTTCTTGGTCACCCTGCTGTCACTGGGGTGCCTTAAAGCACTCTTTCCACAATAAGTGAGTAGGAGGTGGGGCAGAGGAGTGTGTGTGTTGCGTGGGGGTGAAGAGACAGGATCTTACCATAACTCTCTCCCCTTTTTTCCTTTAATTTCTTCTCATTTTGAAAGCCTTGGAGCATAGATTTAATTTTAGGTGAAGATGTCAGGTCTATCCAGTGCAGAGATGTTGATAAATCCCAATACAGGAGCAAGGTGGCCCTGTGTGCCCTAATACTCTACCTATATCACAGGGCTGTAACTGTATTTATAAAACACACATCTAATGCTGTAGAGTTGCTCAGGTCGGGGCATTCAGAGACACACGGCATCAGGCACACAACCCCACCAAACGGAGGCCTCCTTTGTAAAGCTGCTAAGCCAACAACCTTTCTCCAGGACCCATAGGGCTGCTAGTGCATTAATGACCCTCGACCTCAGCAAGCCCAGAACTCTGATGAGTCTGAGAAATGGACTTTTAGCATTGAGAGGAATCACAAAAAGCCAAACAAGATGACTAGCTGTGAAGGCAGACAACAAAACGGAAATACTGATTCTGTGCCCTTACCTTCATTTCCCCCCTGAAGATTTAAACTTCTGACAGTAAAAGCAATAATATTCTGACCTTAAAGGGCAGAGGTTCTGTTGCCAGTGGTTGTGTAAAGAATCATTCCTCAGCAGCTCTGTACCACCGGCCCCAGAGGCAGCAGCAGTGGCAGCAGCAACCACAAAAACTGGAGTTCAGTCATATTGGCATCAGATTCTGGAAAGGGGAGGGCAAGGAGGGAGGGAGTCTATTGGCCTAAAAAGCTGAAACATCTGCTGGAGTTATTAACAGCTTTTTGGCTGAGTTCAGCAGCAGGGCACCTTGTGGTTGATAGATTCTTCTCTCAGCAATTCAAAACAATGCAGTTAAAGCAAATTTCTCATTTTCAGAGCACAGCTTAATGAGGCATACAGTATTTTAAAAATAGTCACACTTAAAATGGTCAATAGGAGTGACTGCAATCAGTGGTTACCTTCGGTACTCTACTGCGTTAACTTTGCCAGGGTGATTGCAAAACATGGATTTTTCAAAAGACCATGTAGCTCACAGTTAACTCACTTTGTAGGAATATACATTATTTATGAAGTTTATGCAGATTATCTGAGGGTGTAAATATTAGCAAACTTGATCAAAACTATTTAGAAACTTCGTGGCTCTCTCTTCCCAAAAGTGTGCTTTAAACCACTTTAGTCCAATTCCAGGAAAGGTTCCAAGGGACCAAATTTTGAAGATGAAATGAAACTACATATGTGGAGACAGCTTGAGCTGGAAAAAGCACTGGAAATGCTGGAAAAGCACTGAAAAGCACTGGAAATGAGGGTCAAGTGTTCCAGCCCTAGGCCTAATCCTAACTGGCCACGTGTGTCCTTAAGGAAATCATTTAATCTTTCTGCTTCAGTTTCTTCCTGGGCCAATTAAGGAATATGTCTCCAAATGTTTCCAGTCAGCCCTGCCATCCTGGAACCACTAGAGTTCAAATCCAATTTTTAAGTAATCCTTCTTTAAGAAGTCTATGAATTGCAACCAAGTTGAGGCTGTTCACCAATGTGTGACAGTATGTGTGGTATTAGGGTGGGGGCACGAGGCAAACACATGACACAGTGAAAGAGCTCTGTCCATCACTTCTAGGGAAGGAGCCATGTTCTGTAACAGACGTGGGCAGTACACAGGTCTCCAGCTGGATCTGTGAGCCATTAGTTTATCTGGCCAGATGACAGTGTCCTGCTCAAGGAACGGTCATGCACAGCTTTGTGCCCTACAGATCTCAGATGCTAACTTTGGCAGAGGGAAGGAGGTGATAAGGGACTGAGAAGGCAGATGTGTGGTTGGCCAAACATCTGTGATGGAGCAAGTCAGCCCTATTCCTCTTTCATCACTTGTCCCTGTGCCTAGCCCATGGCAGAAAAGGAACGAGAAGTTTGCCAAGTCATTGTTTCACCAGGCAAATAGATGATCTGGTCCTCAACTGCAGAGGGAAATCAAATGGGGACATCACCTCCCTTTCTGTGTTCTGATCCAGGAATCGCTGTGGACAGATAAGGCAGCCTTACATACTCAGAAATGATTCTGGTTAATTCTAAAACCAATGCACACCCTGATAGGCAAAGGGTCTCATGACTGCAGGGGTGCTTCTGATCTCCGAAATCAGCTTCTGCCATGAAGTCAGAGGGCACAGGTCCATGCATAACTCAGTTTGGTCCTATTTGTTAGTAAGAGTCTTTGGTTTCACTCAAAACTGCTGGGAGCATTGTACAAGTGAATAAAAACGAGTCAAATCCTTTCCGCAATGCCCAGAAGGGTTTATATGGTGTGGTCCTTGATTCCTGAGTGAACTAGAGGGAAACCTTTCCAGTGTCCAGAGCTTTTGTACTTGACAGATAAAAGAGGGCATCCTCAACTTTTTTCTGCAGCACCCACTTGGTGGTATCAAGCTTGATTTTAGATGGAACAACATATATACAAAGAGACACTTCACACCTCTCCTGGGAGATGTTTCTCAGGGCAGCATGGGCCTTTGCTGCCATTGAAAAGAGCTGATGTCATGGCTCTAGAAGACCAGGCAATGTGCTGTTCGGAGGGTTACTGTTGCCATGAGAGGGTCACCCACTGTTGAGCAGTCTCATCCTGGGACCCAGTGTAATCAGATCCAAGCATTGTCTTGAGAGCCTTAGATTTGGTGGGATAAATGCCAGAGGTGACCCTTGGCCTCTCAAAGGGCTTTATTGATCCTGTGACTTTGTGGAACAGATGTCCCTCTGACTTCCTGTGTTGCAAGGACACTACAATTTCATGCAGCTATAAAGGAGCCACCAGTATCTGTGGTGGGGAAAGACTGGCCCAGGAAGTGCCCCCCTGAGGAGAGCATATCCCCTGAGCTCCTGTGGGAAGCCATACCTTAACTTTTCCACAGAGATACAAATGAGGTGAATAAGGCAGACCCAACCTCTGCAGAAGACAGAACACAACCAGGTGGGGAAGTAGATTGCTCAGCTCCCAAGTCCACTGCTGTAAAATTTGGGGTTGCAGACTTATCTGATGGCATGCATAGCATGAGCTAGTTGTTCAGCAGTTTCTTTTTTTTTCCTTCCCTTAAATTCTTTTATTGGTACATTGTAGGTATACAACGCATTTACATTTCTCACTGGGAATTGTACCTTTACATGATGCATCTTGGTTCTTATTTTTTCCCCATTCCCTGTCCTCCTTTCACCCACCCCCTTCCCTATTTACAAAGACTTTGTTTCCATTTTTTCCATTTCTCATCATTTTTCCTTTCCCTTCTTTCCTTTCCCCTGCCCCTCCCACTTTCCCTACCCCTTTGGACCTTTTCTTCCTATTTTACATTATCGATTATTCATTCTAGTCACTGGTACATTTTAGGTATACAATATAATGACATTCATCATTGGAAATTTGCACCTTTACATAGTCTCTCTTGGTTCTTATTTTTCCCCCTTCTGCTGCCCTCCCTTCAACCACTTCATCCCTCCCTATTTACAAAGGCTTTGTTTACATTTTTTCCATTTTCTCATATTAATTCCATTTCTTTCTTTCCTTTCCCCTTCCCCTTCCCCCTTGACCCTTTTCTTCCTATTTCACATTATTTATTATACCTTTTAGTCCTTATTTACACTTTCAGTTTCTCACACTAGAGAAACTATTTGGTATTTATACATGTGTGTCCTATATATTTCACTTAAGAGTATTGCCTCAGTGTTCATCCATTTAGCTATAAATGTCTCTAATTTCTCATTCTTTATGGCTGAGTAGTACTCCATCTTATTTAAAAAACCACATTTTTTTTAATCCAATCTCCAGTTGATGGGCACCTGGGCTGCTTCCAAGTTTTAGCTATTACAAATTGTGCTGCTATGAACATGGGTGCACAGATATCACTGTGGTATGATTCTTTTAATTCTTTGGGGAAGATCCCCAGCAGGGGAATAGCTGGGTCAAATAGGACTTTCAGCCCTAGTTCTTTGAGGTATCTACATACTGATTTCCATAGTGGTTGCACCAGTCTACACTCCCACCAGCAGTGGAGGAGGGTTCCTCTTTCCCCACAGTCCCGCCAGCATTTGTTATTGATTTCTTGATAGCAGCCATTCTTTCTGGGGTGAGGTGGAATCTCAGCGTTCTTTTCATTTGCAACTCTCAAAAGATCAGTGATGTTGAATATTTTTCAATATGTTTATTTGCTACTTCTACTTCTTTGTGTGAGAAATGTGTGTTCATTTCAGATGCCCATTTTCGTATTGTGTCTTTCAATTTGGGAGGTCTTCTCTTTTTAAATTCTTTATAGATTCGAGGGAGTAGGCCTTTGAGAAACAGCAGGTGAAGATTTTTTCCCATATTGTGGGTTGTCTCTTCACACTGCTGGTGGTTTCTCTTGCTGTGCAGAATAAGAAGAGATCCCACTTGTTGATTGTTTGTGCTAGTTCATGGGCAACTGAGGTTTTGTTCATAAAATCTTTTCCTACACCAATGTCTTCAAGAGTTCTACATAACCTCTGTTCCAGGTGATTCAGCATTTCTATTTTAATATTTAGATCTTTAATCCATTTTGATTTTAGTGTCTGGTAAGAGTCATAGGTCTAGTTTTAATTTTTGCCAAGTTGAAACCCAATTTTTCCAGCACAATTTATTAAAGACGCTATCTTTCCTCCAGTGAGGGTGTTTGGCTCCTTTATAGAAGAGGAGATGGCTGAGTGTGTCTGGCGTTGTTTCTGCATCTTCTAATCTGTTCCACTGGTCCTCAGGTCTGTTTCTTTGCCAGTATCATGCTGTTTTTATCACAGTAGCTTTGTAGTACAGTTTCAAATTGGGGATTGTGATACTCCCTGCCATGTCTCTGTTACCTAGAATTGCTTTGGCTATTCTGGGTCTCTTCTTGTTCCAAATGAATTTTTGGATTGTTTTCTCAAGGTCTGTGAAGTATGCTGGGATTGCACTGAATCTATATAGCAGTTTTGGAAGTATGGCCATCTTCACTATGTTGATTCTTCCTACCCAGGAGCAAGGGATGCCTTTCCATTTTCTGATATTGTGTTCAATCTCTCTTTTCAGATTGCTATAGTTTTCAGAGAAGAGGTCTTTGATTTCTTTTGTTAGGTTGATTCTTAGGTATTTCATTTTTTTGGATGCTATTGTGAAAGGAATTGTTTGCCCTATTTCTGTCTCAGTGAGTCTGTTGTTCATGCAGAGGAAAGCTATTGATTTTTGTGTGTTGACCCTGTATCCAGCTACTCTACTGAATTTGGTTATTAGGTCTAGAAGACTTTTTGGTGGCATTTTTGGAGTCTTCTATATAGAGTATCATGTCATCTGCAAATAATGACAATTTGACTTCTTCATTTCCTATCTTTATTCCTTTTTTTCATTCTCTTGTCTAATTGCCATGGCTAATGTTTCCAAAAGTATAATGAACAAGAGTGGTGATAGTGGACATCCTTGTCTGTTCCTGATTTTAGTGTGAAGCATTTCAGTTTTTAACCATTTAGTATGATATTGGCTGTTGGTTTTTCATAGATGGCTTTTATCAGATTGAGGTAGAGACCATCTATTCCAATTTTTTTGTAGGGTTTTTTTCATAAATGCATGTTGAATTTTGTCAAATGCTTTTTCTGCATCTATTGAGATAATTGTATGGTTTTTGTCCTTGGCTCTATTGATATGGTGTATTACATTGATTGATTTGCATATGTTGAACCATCCCTGTGTCCCTGGGATGAATACCACTTGGTCAGGATGTATGATCTTCTTAATGATCTTCTGCCTTCTATTTGCCAGTATCTTATTAAAGATTTTTGCATCTATGTTCATCAGTGAGATTGGCCTAAAGTTCTCCTTTGTGGTTGGGTCTTTCTCTGCTTTGGGGTTCAAGGTGATGTTTGCTTCCAGGAATGAATTCAGGAGTATTGGTTCCTTTCAATTTCACTGAAGAGTTTAAACAGCAGTGGCAGTAGTTCCTCTCTAAATGTCTTGTAGATTTCAGCAGTGAAGCCACCAGGACCTGGGCTTTTCTTGGTTGCTAAGTTTTTAATTTGATTTTCAATTTCATTGGTTGATATTGGGTTGTTTAGAATTTTTAGGTCTTCTTCGTTCAACTTTGGTAATTCACATGTATCTAGGAATCTGTCTTCTTCTCTGTTTTCTTCTTCTGTCTTCTTCTCTGTTTTCCATCTTATTGGCGTATAGGTTCTGGAAGTAGGTATTGATGATCCCCTGGATTTCTGCTGGGTCCATTGTAATTTCAGCCTTTCCATTCCTAATTGCATGGATTTGGGCCTTTTCTTTCCTTTTTTCTGATAAGATTGGCTAAGAGTTTTTCAATTTTGTTTATTCTTTTGAAGAACCAACTCTTGGCTTCATTAATTTTTTGTATCATCCTCTTAGTCTCCATTGAATTGTTTTCTGCTCTGATCTTTATAATTTCTTCCCTTGTATGAGCTTTGGGTTTGTCCTGCTCTTCTTTTTCTAGAAGCTTGCGGTTCAGCATCAGGTTGTTCAATTGGGCTCGCTCTGTTTTCCTAATATGTGTATTCACTGCTATGAATTTTTCTCGTAAGACTGCTTTCACTGTGTCCCATAGATTCCAATATGTTTTATGGTCATTGTCATTTAATTGAAGGAACAGTCTGATTTCTTCTTTAATTTCCTCTGTGACCCATTGGTTATTCAGAAGTGTGTTGTTCAATTTCCATGTGTTTATGAAATTTTTCCAGTTTGTTTTGCTATGGATCTCCAATTTCATCCCAGTATGGTCTGATAAAATACACAGGATAACTTCAGTTCCTTTGCACTTACTTAAACATGTTCTCTGATCGAGTATGTGGTCTATTTTGGAGAACGACTCTTGTACAGCTGAAAAGAATGTGTATTCTGATTTTGTGAGGTGGAACCCTCTGTAAACATCCATTAGGTTCATTTGTTCAAGAGTTCGATTGAATTCTAGTATTTCATTACTTATTTTTTGTCTCATCGATCTATTTGTGACAGTGGGGTATTGAGGTCCCCCACTACAATTGTCTTAGTGTATATATGACTTTTCATGTCTGTTAGTATTTGTTTTATATAGCTGGGCACATTAGTGTTTGGTGCATAGATATTTATGATTGTCATCTCTTCCTCTTGGATTGCTCCCTTTACAAGGATGTAGTGTCCTTCTTTGTCTCTCTTAATCAGTGTTGGTTTGAAATCTACTTGATCTGCAAAGAGGATAGCTACTCTTGCTTTTTTTTGGTTTTCCCATTGCATGGAGTATTGTTTTCCACTCTTTCACTTTCAGTCTATGCGTTTCATTTTGAAGTGTTTCTTGTATGCAGCTTGTTGGTGGATTTCACTTCTTGACCCATTCTGTCAGTCCATTTCTTTTGACTGGTGAATTGAGACCATTAACACTGACAGTTATAACTGATATGTATTGACTTGTCATTGTCATAACTTTCTCTTTTTGTTGGATTCTCCCCCTTTGCATTTAATTTCTTGTCATGTCCAATGGGTTCATTCTGCTGTTCTTCCTGTGGTTGTGATCCTCATTGTCTTTTCCTAGGATATTGTCTAAAATTTTTTAGAGTGCTGGTTTGGTATTCATGAAGTTTCTAAGGTGCTCTTTGTCATGAAAATATCTTATTTCTCCATCAATTTTGAAAGATAGTCTTGCAGGGTACATCAATCTGGGTTGGAGGCTGTTTTCCTTTAGGGCTTAGAATATGTCACTCCAAGCTCTTCTTGCCTTGATGGTTTGTGTTGAGAAGTCTGCTGTGATTCTGATGGGCTTTCCTTTGTATGTGATTTGTTTCTTTTCTCTAACTGCTTGTAGAACTTTGTTCTTCTGTTGAGTCTCTGGAATCTTAACAATTTTATGCCTATGTGTAGATTTTTTTTTTAATCAAGGCTATTTGGAGTCCTATATGCCTCACTTCTCTGTATGTCAAGTTCTTTTCCCCTGCTTGGGAAGTTTTCTGCCATCACTTCTGTGAACAGTTTTTTTATGTCATCTGCACTCTCTCCTGTTTCTTCGTTGACTCCAATCAGTCTTATGTTATTCTTCTTTGCATCATCTAGCAGCTGCTGGATTGATTTCTCATGGTCCCTTATAATTTTGAAGCAATTTTTCTTTTCCTGGTCACTAATTGCAATCTTATCTTCTATATCTGAAATTCTGTTCTCATATTGGCTCATTCTGCTGTTTAGACTTTCAATGGAGTTTTTGATCTCCTGGAAATCTGTTTGCATCTGTTTTATGGATTCCATTTGTTTCCTATGTTGGGATTCCATCATGTTCCTTAGCTCCTCTGCAGATCTATTAATCATGTCTTGCACTATGAGCACAACCTCTGCTGTTATCTGAGAAATTATTTCTGATTTCATTTTTCCCAGATCCTCTTTTGTTGCCAGTTCAGGGAGTCTAGGTGGTTGAGTATCAGAATGTTCCATCTCATTTCCCTTTGGGGTTGCTGTAGGTGATCTGGAAGCTTGGTTTTGAGACTTGTTTACATGTCTTCTCATTTTGACAGGGGGTGGGGGTGGGGGTGCTCTTGGTGCCCGCATGGCTCACCTCCTCTGAGCTGGGAGCGGTGGACAGGCGGCCAAGAAGTCCCTACCTCTCAGCTGGGAGTGGTGGAACGGCAGCCCGTAAGCCCCTTCTGGGCTGGGAGCACTGGAATTATGGCCCGGATGCTCCTACCTCTGGGCTGGGAGCAATGGAACAGCAAGTTCAGCAGTTTCTTATGGAAGCCTGGGGACGCAAACTGTTGTTGGAGACCACCTGCAATTCCCAACCCACAGGATACTGAGCAGTAGACATAGCCATAGCTACTGAGTAACCATAAGCAGGCTTCCACTGGTTCCTGGAAAGAACAGATGGATGAGAAAAATGTCATCTCTCTCTCTCTCTCTCTGTCTCTCTCTCTCTGTTCCTCCCTCCCTCTCTTTTCCACACACACACACTAACAAATCTGTGTCAAAAGACAAGTGCAGACATGCATTCACATCTTGCATCACCTAGAGCATGGCTGATGATTTTCTAGACACATGTGTGCGTGCATTTTAAACATCACATCACCTATCAAGTCAAGACATGCATGAGACCCAATAGCAAATATTTTTTTTGTATTAGTGAATAAAAAGTGATAGTACCCTATTTGAAGTTTGCCATACTTGATGATTGTCATGTAGTAATCTAATTCTAATACCTCAAAGGCCATGTGTAACATTTACTAAAATTGAGAACAGAAATTAGGAAATTTATGGATTATATTTTGGCCAGTAAGCTACCAATTTTGAGTAAATTGCTCAACCTCTATATAATAACTTGTCTTTTTTCCAAAGTACAGTAAAGTAAGACTAAATATTGTTATCACTTACAACTATAATAAGGAGATCCTACTTTTTCGCAGTTAATGTGAAAATGTTGGAGTTTAGTAATACTGGTAATTAGTTACAACATAACATCTTACAATTGGCTGAATTAGTCTTCAGTAATCCAAAAGTAAAATCTTATCCTGATTTGTTATTTAAAAGGAGGCTATTTCTTAGGGCTGCTACACAGATGAAAGATAAAGGAGTCACTGCAATCTCAGTATTCCACAGCAAAGCACCCATATCCTTGTAGACTTCCAAGGGACAATGGCACTCATGTGGTCTCATCTCCTTGTGAAATGAGGAGACAAAGGCTAAGCCATCTGTCTGTGATCACACAGTGATGCTTCTTTACAACATATTCCATTTTCAGTTTAGTTTTAATGATAATAATACACTCCCTTACAAGATACGTTATCAGAGATATAGTAAGACAGATCCCTAATACACATTGTCCATCTTTTATCACTCTCTGTTTAATATACTTTCCAAAACATCTACCTTTTAGAAAAAAAAGTGTCTAGAGTCTACTCCTTTGTCCAAAAGGAGTAGAAAATTTGGCCCTAAAATCCTTCAGTGGAAAGTATATATTGCTATCCAACATTAGTCTTTATCAATGTACCAATGAATAAATGTATATTTTGATCTACTGAGATATTTAAGATTATAAACTAGCCTTAATCATAACAAAGAAGCTCAGGAGGAAAGAATCTACATTACTGTGTACTTTCTATGTTCCAGGAACCTTGTTATAATGTTTTCAAATTATGTGATTATCTCTACTCTGTAGATAAATACTTTTTACAGATAAAGAAACTGGGACTCAGAAAGGGGAAGCACATTGGCCAATATTACATCACTGCTAGTGGTAGAGAGTCTTTCATGCTGGCTTTGTCTGCCCCTTTCACTTACCCATACACACAACACATGCACACAGGGATATACTTGGAAGGAACACAAAGTTTAGGTATTATAGATCATATCTTCCATGATAATTCTAAGGAGACATCACTGGGTATACCCAGGAATGAATCAATGACGAACCATGTCCAAAAAGAGTAGTCAAGAATCATGCCTCATTGGAAAAGAGAGATGTAATGATTTGATGGGCAGATATGAGAGGGAAAGACATTTCACTTTGGGGAAAGAGATTCTGGCAGGGAATGTATTGTAATGAAGCATGAAGAAATCATCTTGACTCAAAAGAAAGTTCCTTTTGGAAAGCCATGAAACATTGGCAGAAAAAGAATTGAATGTGGTGGGTATGGTGGTGCATGCTATTGACACCAGCACTCTTTTGAGGTTGAGGAAGGAGGATTACAAATTTTACAGAGACCCTGTCTCAAAATCAGAAATAAAAAAGTACCCGAGTTATAACTCAGTGCTAAGGCCCTGGGTTCAATCCCCAGTTAAAAAAAAAAATTAAAGAAAAAAGAAGCAAGTAGAATGCCAGAGTAAAGGATTGGATTAATTCTTCAGGCAATAGTAGAATGTAACAATTTACTTAGAGATTAGAAGGAAAATCAATGAAAAGAGACTGGAGGAATATCTCAGATTTTACTGTGATAGTTGATGGATGAAGTGGTTATGGTTATGATGGTGACATAATAATAAGAAAAATGGATTTAGGGAGCCCCCAGGGTAGAGGGCACTGTAGCACAAAGATGTGGGTGAGAATTGACTACAAACTGGTGGAAGGACCTGGGATAATAAAGGTTGTCCAAATAGTTATGTTTTGATTCATTTCTTGAAGGTTCAATTGTTTAACCCCTGCTATATAACTGGTGCTACTTGTGTTCCTTGACGGCACAGCCAGCAAGTGTCTCAGAAAGCCTCGTTCTGGTTCTGTGTTGCCAGCAAGCCACACCCCCTCTTTCTTGGGTGGGTGGTGCTGAGGCTGGGATTGAAAACAATGGAGAGGGCCTGGGATTTAGCTCAGCAGTGGTGCCGCACAAGGACCGGAGTTCCATCCCTGGTACAAAAAAAAAAAAAGAAAAGAAAAGAAAAAAGAAAGAAAACAATGGAGAGCTCATGTGGAAGAACTGGTTTTGTCAAGCAAATGACGAACTGGAAGTGAGATCAGAGTAGCCCAAGTTAAAATGTAGATTAGGCAGGTGATGGTAAAGAACAATGTATTAGTGCATAGCAGTGTTGGGAAGAGAAATTGCAGATTTCTTCTCTTTATAGAACCATACCAGATATTGAATCATTTTCAAGTTATGAACTGCCACTCCCACAATCCCCATGTACACATGTCCTCTGTCTGCCTTCTCAGTAAACTTATCCCATTGCCCGCACTCACATTTCTTTCATGTGCTTTCTAGTGTCACTAAATTTTTGCCTATCAAGGAAATATAACATTGGAATAAGTCTATTTGTTTGCCACACAGGAAGATATCCAAATATGCATGATTGCTTCAGGAGAGTTCTGAAATATTTCCTTTCCGTGAAATTCTTTAGGGTAGCTCTTCACAAAATTTAATGTGCATACAAATCATGTGAGCATCATGTTAAAAATGCAGCTCTGGATTCAGCATATCTTCTGATTTGGTATATCTGGGATATACTAAGTTAATATCGATTCTGCATTTCTAAGCTCTGAGGGGCTGCTGCTGTTGCTCATCCTTGGACCTAACTTTGATGCTCTGGCATCCTTATGTTATTAAATCTCCTATTGCCTTCTGTCACTAATGGTTATTAAAAACAACCATTTGTAAAGATGATGAAATCACAGGAACTTAACCTCTGTGAGAGGAAGGACATGTAAAAAAATTTTTTATATAGCCAAGAGTATGGAATCGATGGCCAAAAAGAAGAGCAAACATGGGCTGGGGATTTAGCTCAGTGGTTCTGGCACCTGCCTTGCAAGCGCAAGGACCTGAGATCGATCCCCGGTACCAAAAAAAAAAAAAAAAGAAGAGCAAACATATTAAGGGATGTGACTTCCAAATTCAGTGGTCTGAGAAAACATAAGTGAAAAAGGATAATTGTGAGAAGATTAGAATTACAGTAGAGAAAGGAGAAGGAAAAAATTGAAGTTTAGGAGATGGCATCAGTGTCATATTATGCTGATAACTAGATTTGCAGCATATTTTGCTACCTTATTGCATAGTTTCACTCATTACTCTGATCTCTCAAAATTTTGTGTTTCTTGGTTGTTTCATTTTGATTTCATGCAAATCTTAGATCAGTTATGAGTTTCTAGCAAAAAAATCAAAATTGATTCAATTTCATTAAATTTAAGGATTATTTGAAGAAGTATTGAGATTTTTCTAATGTTAATCTTCTGGTTCCTATGTCTCTCCACTTATTTGATTCATCATACTTCTCAGTAAAGGTTTACCATTTGCTGAGAATAGATTTATTAGAGGGATATATATATGTGTGTGTGTGTGTGTGTGTGTGTGTGTGTGTGTGTAATTCTCACTAATGATTTTTCAATGACTCTTACTTTTGTATGCTAGCATTTTCTTTGCTTTTGGGAAAAATGTTCTTCATTAGGAATTATCTATTATCCACCTCATATCCCAAAGCATAACAACTAGAGTTTATTTCTCCCATTATATTTTCCAATCATTTTTAGTCTTTAATTTATATTATTGCTTATACGTAAAAGAATCTCTTGAAATCTATATACTTAACATACACGTTCATTTCACATACAATAAGCTTACCATACTTCATTAGTTTCAAAGTTTCAGTGGATTCTCTTTCTCACATAAATGATCAAATCATCCTAAGATAAAAATAACCTTCTTCTCACTTATACCTCATTTATTTTTCTTATCTTATTGAACTAGCAGGAACTTCAAAAAATATTTAATCACAATGTCTAATGTGAATATGTCTGTCTTCTTTGGTTCTTTGGATGTCTTGATCAATGTTATTAAATTATTATTTTATATCTTTTCTATAAAAATAATTTGACATTTGGGTTGAATTCTGGTACCAAACAATAGTTCTGGAATATTATTAGTTCTTAATGACTAAATTTTTCAAGTCTTGCCTTTTTCTACTTTTGCTCCTTTCTGGAATTTTCAGGACAAAAATATAGGCAGCGCTTTAATTTTAGTCCTCACATTTCTAAGTGAAACTTCTCACATTTCTTACACATCAAAAAAGATATAAAATTACTAGGTCACAACTTTTTATCAAAATCTTAAAACATTGGCTGCATTGACTTCTGCCTTGTATACCAGTCTGAAGCTGACTTTGTCCCTTTGCAGGCCACACCCCTACTCCCACCCCTACCCATAAATGAGTAGTAGAGATTGAGTGTCACTCTCCATGGTCAAATGAAAAGATATCCATAAAGGACACATCGGTTCCACTGTGGTTAGGTCCTTGGATTTGGGCATTTCTATAGAGCTGTAGTGGGGAAACATTCCACTTTCTATGCAGCATCGGCCTTTCTCATGTTCACCTTGACCAAGACATGCTTATAGATGCAAATGGGGGACTAAAAGTCTGCCTAGTGGTGGGAAGTTCAAGGAAAAAGATGGCACAACCTAAGCTGTGCCTCGAGAAGTGATGAATTTGCTAGGCCAAGGATAAGGAAACGGGAACAATTCACTCAAAGAAACAGTATAAATACACAGCGGAGATAGGGAAAAAATGGTGATTTCTCACAGGTGCCTGGAGGGACAGCTGCAGATGGGGTAGGACAGGACAGGACCAAACAACACCTTAAGGGACACAAACATGATTCTGAGGGAAGTAACCATCCACACCAATGAGGAACCACACAAAGGGAAAAAACTGAGAAAGCACCATCACATCTGTACATCAGACTTGCCACACTGGTGGTCAGCACAGAGTATGAACACAGACTTGGGATCCTAGATGGGAGAGGAAGACCTGGAGTCAGGCAGGAAATGGAGCAGGGGCAAATGAAGAACAAACTGTGGGATTGAACTGACTGGATGTAAGGGATGAATGCCATTATCCCAGCATGGGGAAACTGAGACAGGAAAATACCAGGAGAAATCAATTTTTAGGGAAAAAAATAGTAAATTCATCTTTGGACATTGGCTGACTATGGAATATTCAGAAGCTGTGTAGGATGAAGATATAAATGGGAGTCTGGTGGTCAGAGGTTAGGAGAGCACCCTAGCATGGCTGAATAAAACTGGGGTATACATAAGTGGGGAGGGAGAGGAGAGAGAGGGAGAGGAAGAGAGACAGAGAGAAATAGAGAGAGAAAGACGCATGGGGGGTGGAATGGAAAGTAGGGCAAGACAGGAAAGTTAAGGCCAGACACCACAAAGTGAGTAGGTCAGAGACTCACAATGGTGACCAGTGAGTGAAAACAGACCAGGGTTTGTAATCCAAGAAGTCATGTGTGGCCACTGCTTGAGGAGTCCCAGTTCACATGACAATGATTTTTATTTTTATTTTTATTTTTGGTACCGGGGAACGAACTCCAGACCTTGTGCTTGTGAGGCAGGTGCCGGAACCACTGAGCTAAATCCCCGGCCCAACGATTTTTAGAGAAACCTGAAGGGGGGCTTTTTTATTTTCTTCTACAAGCTGGAAATGGGGAAAATGAGAAGTATGTAGTTTTCATAGAGGCCAGAATTCTTTTTGCTTGATCTTTAAGGATGGAATTTAGGAATCAGCTCCAAAATTAAGTTGGCTTATCCTGAGGCCTCTAGTTATTTTTAATGTCATTTTCTTGACTGAATCATTGGATCTGCCTAAAATCTTGCAGATTATATTTCATAGATTCTTTCTAAATACTTAAATCCCCCCCAAGAAAGGTGTTCAATTGTATTTTAGGACTTTCCATTTTAATGATCCTACTTGATAGAAAAACCCCAGAATTTTACATTCCTACCAAAAATGTAGAGGGGTATGGAACTCAGTCTGGAGATTCCTCAAAAGCTAAAAGTAGGCATTTCATTTGACCCAGGTATTTCTCTTATAGGCATCTTCCTGGAAGAGTTAAAGACATTATATTACAGGGATACTCGCACACCTATGTTTATAACAGCACAATTCACAGTAGTTGGATCTTGGAAGTGGCCTACACTGTTTGTCCATCAACAGATGAATGGATAAAGGAAGTGTGTTAATACACAGTGGAGTACTACTCTTTAATAAAGAAGGATAAACCTGAGTCATTTATTGGAAAGTAGATGCATTTTGAGACCGTAATTTTAAGTGAAATAAATCAGATAAACAAACTTAAATCTTGCATGGTTTCTCTTATATGGGAATTCCAAAATATAAAGAGCAGAGTAAAATATAGATAAGAAGAAGCAGGGAGATGAATCTTTTTCAAATGGGAAGAGGATCAAGAGATGGAGTGAAGGGAGAGGGAGGGGAAGGAAAGGGGGTGAAAAAAGAATTGAGATGCATTATGTACATGTACCAAATCCTCACAAGGAACATAATATTATATAACGCGAACATATACTAACAAAATATTTTAAAAAATGAAGAAAAACCAAGCATTTCAGTAAAGGTAACAGTCTAGAGTTGGAAGGTACCTTGCATCATTTTGTCCATCCTGTTCCCTACATCCTGTTTTGGGACTCGAGATATTTTTAGCAATAGTGAATAGCTACTTCATTTTGTTGGTCATATCATAGTTAAAACCATGTCTTTCTTTCTCTCTTCTTTCCTTCCCTCCCCTTCTGCCTTCCTGCCTTTCTCTTTAAATCAGTGAGAAGACCTTTCCCAGAAGCTCTGTGTAGCCTTCCACCTAGCAGTATCTTCTAGTAAAGAACAAGAGCTCTGAGGCTATGCTGCCTGAGTTTGTATTCTGACTCCATTTCCTTCTTTGAGCAAGTATTTTTATCTCTCTAGTTCTTAATTTCCTTGCTTATAAAATTTAGTCATAGGATCTATCTTATAGGCTGTTGTTGGGTTTAGCATTAACACTTACAGAGCACTTGAGAAAGTATGTGGCATGTCTAGCACATGAGCAGCAAATGTTATCATTATGCATTTAATAGTTCTAATTCAGCTACACATTCATCCCTTAATTAGTAACTGTCAAAGAAAAATGGGTTGCTACAGTTGGCTTGAAGAACCAATATTTATCATTGAAATGGGGTATAAAGAAGCAGATCTGGACAGGGGTATGTAAATGCAACTTGGGCACTGTTAACAAAGGAGGAAGAAGGACAATGGTGGCTCCTGGAGAGGAAATTGACAGTGTCACATGATGTACAAAATCCTATTTGCTGTCATTTGGTTCATTGTCAGTTTGCAGAGTAATGCTGAGAGAAGAAACTTCACATACAGACCATAAAGCTTAGGATGTGCTATTAATATATTGATAATGTACATGTACTAATTCATGCTTGACTCCCATTAGGTGAAAAATAAAAGCATATTTAAAATACTTAACAATTAATTATAATATCATCTCAAATATTGCTTTAAAATCTCTTCTATTTCTATATTAACCTGCAAAGCTTTTCCTGCCTGCCTTTTTTCATCAAATTCTCACAATAAGTAGGTGATATACTAAGGTCAGGCTTTATTACCATGCTGCAGAGGGTGAAATTGAAGATTTGAGAAATCCAGTTCGAACCATGGGTACAGAAGGAAGAAGTCACAGAATTCAAGCTCAAATTCAAATCACCTATTTCCTACAAAGAAGTCATTTATCCATATCCCAGTGTCTTCCACATAAAATAAAGACATCCTGAAATGTTTTCTTCAACCTTCATTAGCAGAGGTTCACTCCAATCCTATGGCCTAGAATTCAGTGCAGCGTGGCAAGGGTACACCAGTATGTGTGAGCAGAGCTGACCATGACACTCTTAGCACAGTTCATTCTAAGAGTCGTCAACACTCGCTTGTGTATGTCGTTACTCTAGCAAAGGGTTATCTGGAGATTTTTGTTACTATGAACATCCTTTCATGGGCCCAGTATTACATGCTAATTCCTATTCTTTTTAACCAAAGGTAGCAATAGGCTTTTGGAAATGTAATCAAGGGTAAGCATGAGAAACATGTTCTCAGAAAGAACTGGTCACTTAAGAAAACAGTTTCATTCCAAAAAGGTAACATTCGTATACATCTCTACAAAAGCATATAAGATTGCTGGTGGGTTATATATTTTTTAAAAAACTTTTATGTTCGAAAGAATAGTTGGTAACCTTTTAAAAACTTTAACAATTTGACAGAAAGTAGTTGACTGTTTTGTAAAACTGTTTTATAAATAAGACTGTTTGGTAAATCATCATCATTTATATCAGACAGATTTGGTGTTTCTGCCAGAAGTTTCAGCAGGGGTCCCTGCCCTCTGGACATCTGCTTAAATGCTTCCACACCCTATTTCCATGGTTTGTGACAGTCCAGAGGCGTCCCTGTGATTCCTAGGTGTTTTTAGGGCTTTTGTTTTTGTGATTTCCATTTTCCTACACTCCAAGATCCTGGCATGGTACTTAGGGTCTCCCCCAAGTGAGCCAGGGCTGGGGCACCAGTCTCTTTACTAGTTTCAAAAGAAAATATACATTCCCCAGAAAAAGCACAAACTTTCTCTAAACATTATCAGTTAAATAACCCAACTGAGGATAGGGTGGTTGGTTCACAGGGTCACACTGAGGACCACGAAGCCTCCTTCGACCTTCCCAATTCCGATGGGGGATAAATGGAGTATTACTTCTCCTTTCTCAAATACAGCATATCTCTTATATCCAAGCACTCACCCTCTCACTTTCTATTCCCAGGCACTTGTCAGAGCACTGTCTCTTAACAATATTATCTTCCTAGTCTGGGGTCAAATGTTAGTGTTCAAATAGCATGTTCCCAATTCTTTATATTTGCAATTTCCCTTGTCTGGTGTTCGAACCACGGTTAACCATAAATAAAAGATATTATTAAGAGTTTACTTTTGGACAGGGGAAGTAACTCAGTGGCTTTGCACTTCCCTAGCATGCACGAGGTCCAGGGTTTGATCCTCAACACAGGAAAAGAAGTTGACTTGTCCTGAATTTTCTGCCTATTCTTTTCCCAAGTACACTTATAACCTGGACCAGCGGTTGGCAAATAGCCCGATACAAATCCAATCACATCTTTTGTTACAGTTTTGTCTATGGCTCTTTTGCTCTCACCACAAGAGTGGAATTGAGTAGTTTTGACAGAGACCATATGGCTCACAAGACTGAAAATATTTACGATCTGTGTTTTCATAGGAAAAGTATGCCAACCCCTGATTTCAGCAACTCTCTTGCAAATGCTTTACCTGTACCGAGGGCTTTACTGTTCATAACGTTTCCACACACAGTACTTATCTTGAGCTCCTACCATTTTAAAAGACCTGTTCTCCTCATTTTATACATGAGATCATTTGAAAGTGACTAGCCCAAGATCACAGAGGTAGTGACAGTTGAGATCAGTAAAAACCACTCTGTAGGTGCACTCCAGATAATACTCATTAGAGAGGAGAGGGGAACTAACTTTCAGTTGAAAGAAGAGTGACCCAGTTATCCTCTGGCTCTTGTGAGTCAGGAGTGGCCTGGTCCTGTTCTGTGCGCTCCTGAATCCTTGAGGTAAACTTGCCAGGTCATTTCCCCTACCCTAATCTGTCAGGAGGTAGCAGATGCTAAAATGGAGATGCCATAGCTGTAGATTAGTTCTTAATGTTGGGCTTGTCTGGCATAGGATTGAAAGGCACAGCAATGCCCCAGAGTCCAAAAGCCAGGCACAGACGTGCGGGCACCCCAGGGCCCAGCTGCTGCTTGGCTCAGTTTTGTCCCTGGTTGAGATTGTCAGCATGGCCTTCTCACACTGAATTCAGTCCTCTTTCCAGTATATTAAGCAGACTGTTGAATAATGATAGCACAAAATAATGATTATGATTTCAGTAGGAAAAGACAAAAGAATAAGGGAAAAATTGGGTTGGTTTCCAAATCATGCCTTTATTCCTTCTCTGTGGGTACACGTGGCTCCTCATATCAAGTGGAAGAGAGAGTCTAGTTCCTTTTCTCTTGTCTCTGGCTGAGGTTAGAGACAAATTTGAGGCACACCTACCATGCGAGTCTTTCGTGACTAAGTTATAAAATGTTGGCAGCTTCCATCTAGATCTCATGGAAGGCTCACCCTGAGCTATACCCTCTCAAAACCTACCTGCCATGTTATGAACAGCAAAAGCTGCAAGTGCTCTAATCAAAAGACTCAGCTCATCGCTTAGGTGGCAGCTAGCACCCACACCCATGTGTGAGCGGCCGTTCTGGGACAGCCAGTCTACTGGGGCCTAAAACGACTGAGAAGTCACAAGCAAGAAGCATCTGGACAGCCCATGAAACAAGTCAATACCTTGCTATGTCAAGCCACAACATTTTGGCATAATTTATGCATCTATAAATAACTGAGTAAACATTGAGGAAGAAAAACATAATTTAGTCATATACGAAAGTATGAAAATATTTTATGAAACCAGTCCAACTCATCTAGGAACCTCTTTTCCCCTCACAATCAAAAACAGAACTTTCTTAAGTCAGTGTGACTAAACAAGATTTCAGGCTTTTTACCTCCTTTGCTCCTTTCATGGAAGGAGTGTCGGTTGAAGTAGGTGTGAGGGATGGGATGTGGAAGGGCGGGAAGTTTATTTCAGCATAATAATGCCTCAAAGTTATGGTCATTATTAGCAAGAGAAAGTTTTCTGGTACAGTTATTTCAGGTGTAAGAATCTTATCTTACTCATAGGGGAAGCTGAAGATGAGCACAGACATTGTGAAATACCACAGGACAGGACCAGGAAGGAGGACCTCCAAGCCTGACCTAGAGATGTGAGGTCCCAGTTGGGGGAAGGACAGAAAAATAGAAAAGAGAAGAAAGGGCAGCTGAGGAGCCTGTGGATTTCCATCTGAGGTTGACTTCATACAGCCTGAGGGCAACCTGATGGGAAGAAGGAAGAAATATTTTACTCCATCTGCTCTTTCCGTGCATTCAAAGTGGCTAATACAGTAAGACTGCTTATACAACTCACACCGAGTTGTATCTATTATGTTCTCGTCAGTATTTGGGTTTCACTGAGTTAGTTTTTGTCACATAAAGAAAGAGCTTGGCCATCTCGTACAATGAGGGGTGCCTGAACACGTCTCCTTTCAACTTTAGAAGAACAGCTATCTCACCATTAAATTACTTGTGTGTGAGGGAGTGTGTATGTGTGTGTATGTGTGTGTGTGTGTGTGTGTATTCTCAAGAGCAAAGTCAATTCTCTGCGACAAAAGTAGAATGGTAAATTCCAGTTTTCCCTTCTCCCATCTCCCACTCTCAGCAGAAGCTGGATGCATTTGCTTTCTCTCTCGCTCCCTGAAGGTGCTGGGCATGCCTCTCTGCCTTCACCGAGATCTATCTGCGCTCATTTCTACCCAGCTCTGCACAGGGAATACAGCCAAGTCATAGGATCTTTATCAGTGGTTTCCCTTGTCCTCCATCTGGTTGAGTTCAGGCTATGGGCAGCCCCGGAGAGAGATTGAGGGAGGGAGAAAAGTGAGTCCATGGTATGTATTCCCCTGGCTGCCTCTCTGCAGCGTCACCTGGGCCAGTGGTATCTTTTGCCTAAATGACCAGCTCCTGTCACGGCAACTCTTTCTGTATGACTCTCATTTTGGGTTTCAGTAACTGGCCCCTTGTCCGTTCTCTTAGGCCAAGGGCTGGTAACAGCTGTGCTTTTATTAGCCCAGGATGAGGCACTAACCCTTGTGGCTTCCCCACCACTCTGTAAATAGTTCCTTTATTAAATTCTCTGGGAAGGATCCTAATGTGAGCATGCCAGCTATTTCCTGCTGGGAACCTGACCGATACACTATTCTACACGATTGACCATTTATGTCTTAATACAAATTTAGTTCAAAATTATCCTTTTCCTGGGATATTTGCAATTTTAACTCCAACTAGGGCAATAAAAGAATCTAGATCCCCAGGATTTTCATGGATAAATAAACAGGTAGAGTTTGCATTGGTGGGAGAGGAAAGGTCAAGGAAATAAAAATCGGCCTCTCATGAATTGTACTTAAAGGGGGTCAGTTCATTTATTCTACCATTAATTATATATAATCCCCGGACCTTAGCTTTATGAGGGAGTTAGTTAGGCAGTAATGGTTAGGTGAGGAGGAGAATTACTGCTCTCCCCATGGCTGGCCTGAGGCACAAGATGGACCCCTGGAGACCAGTGGCAGGAGGAGGGAGAGGAAGAGAAGTCATCCCGGAGACAAAACTTTCCTACTCCAACATTGTGCTAAGACTACCTCATGACTATATATTTCACCTCATGAGGTAGAAAAGCAGTTTCAATGTAATTTGTTTTGTCTGTAATGATTTTTGTTAGCTCTAGAACCACTGAGTTCTTTAAAACTTAGGTAATGTTGGTGATGTTCTTCAAGGTCTTTTAAATAATTCCTCAGTTTTTAACTGAAGGTGTCAACAGTACACAGGGAAGAGGAATGTTAGATCATATCGTGTGTCCCATGTGGCCTTCTGATGTCTAGGAAGCAATGTCCAAAACTTACCCTGGCATTCAAACTCCCCTGGTCTGGGTCAAAGCTTCCTCTTCAGCCTTACTGCTACTTCTAGCCCTTTCTCTCTCTCTCTCTCTCTCTCTCTCTCTCTCTCTCTCTCTCTCTCTCTCTCTCTCTCTCTCTCTCTCTCTCTCTCTCTCTCTCTCCCTCTCTTTCTCCCTGTCTCTCTCTTCCCATTCTGTCTCCATGCAGGTTAATTTTCAGCCGTATCCATCAACTTCTCGATTCCCAAGTATATGTACCATTTCCCACCTCAGGGCTTTAGCTTGGCTTTTCTGCCAGCTGGAAATCCTTTCCTTTACGTGCCCAGCCCTCACACTGTATGATGAACTCCTGGAGGAAAGGACACTTGATTTCTTCATTCTGTGTATTCCTTCTGCATAACATATTCTAAGCATTCCCAAAAGAATTTGTGAAGTAAAGTAAAGTAGCTGATCCAAATGGCAACTTTTCAGGAACTGTTTCTAATTTTCTTTGCTTGAGAAAAACAGGCAACTAAAGGCTCAAAAATAAGAGGGTTATACCACAAGGATTCCATAGTGTCCTAATCCTTAACTCTTCCTTTTCAAAGTAACATTTATTTGTCTATTTATCCATCTATGCATTTACATCTCTCTTTTATATCACATTCATGCACAATGACAAGAGCATGGATTGTCTTGATTAACAGATATCTTTAACATTGTTATTTTCAAGTAATAAATGCTACATAAACATAGACTCTGTCGAGGATTGATAATATGTAAAATCTTTAGGGTGCTTTGGAGCAGGGGACAATGTCTTTGATAGTTTCTCTGTATTTATCTGGACAAAGAAGTAGGACAAGTAGATCTAGAAGAAAGAAAGGAAAGAGAGAGGTAAAGTTCAAAGTTTAAATTTTTTTTCAGATGGAAAAAGTCTAGTCTTCTCATGTAGGATGTTCCAAGAGATTCTTTCAGCAAGGAGTTAAGGTTGGATGTGGCCCAGAGCCTAGAGAAGTCTTACTGGAGGCCAGAGGACGGCAATGAATGAGGCAGCATGGAAAATGTTACTTCCAAATTTCAGAGTTATTCCCCAAAGATGGGCTCAAGCTCTAACATTTACCCTGTACCTTTTAATAGCATTTGGGGAGTTATTAAAAGCTTTTGGTGTCACTATTTTAATTAAGAGTGAATGTTCTACATGGGCCAGACATGGTGAGGCTCTTTCAGTAGTGGTCCTTGGGGAGAAATGGAATGTCAAAGAAATGTGGGCTTTTAGCTACTTACCAAGGGGCCCAGAACCCCTGATTGAAAAGTATGTTTTGAACAAAAACTTCATCAGCTAGCAAGGGAAGCGAAGCTGACACACTAAAGTAGATGTTTGCAGCTTCCTCTAAAGTTTGAGTCTTTATCTACACCTGCCATTTGTGTTCCCTGGGGTTCTAGAATACATAGTAAAACAATTAAGTGTTTACATGTTTTGATAAATATTGCAAACATATGTTGAAACTAAACATATAAGCTAAACTTCCATCCTAAAATATGATTATGACACCATCTTTCACCCTTGGAATCTTAATGTTTAAGCTTCCTCCTCGGATGCTTTGCTTATATGATTTATGTGATTTTACAATCGGTGAGGTAATAAAATGTGTATATGATGATACCTTCTTTCAGGATGGCACAACATACTGCTTTTCAACACACTTTGGAAGTAACTTAAAAGTGTATTTTTTCCTGTTGCTCTTTTTTTTCCCTCATCTTTTGTGACAAACAAAACAGCCCTCTTTTGAAAGCCCTAATTTATTAAAAGACACATTTGCTGAATGAGCAGATTCTGTAACATAACTACATTCTTTCAGCTTTGGAGGGGATCCAGAGAAATTTACTTTAAGTACAGTGCAATCTTACTATAATAAAATATTGTGTGCAGAATATGCCCCAATAACTGTCTACATTAGGATGTTATGTAGTTAGCCATTACTACTCTACCCAGGGTATCCTATATCAGAAAAAAACACTAAACTTTAACTATTTCCTCCTTTGTGATCTGAGGAATCACTTTGAATAGATTAGTGTGTGATATACTGTATGCTCTGTAAAAATGGCAGTTGGCTGCAGATTTTAGTATGCTGCCCTTTATAGACAGCTATGTCCATGGAAACATGGAACCAGGAGCACAACCTGTGATGAGTCCCCTTGTATATGTATAGCAAACACTTCGGCATGCTCAAACGCAAACCAAACCAAACCAAACCAAACCCAAATCTAAACCCCCAAATCAAAAATAAAACAAAAGTAATTTACACAGAACTTTGCATGGTCTAACAGTCCCACATGCAGGAAATATCTCCAGAGCTGCAGACACTAGTGTGTTAATGTCTTTGATTACTTTCATATGGTACACTTGGACTTGTTAAAACACAGCTGCCACACATCAGAAGGTACTAGAAACAATCTGTTGGACAATACAACAAAATGGCAGTAAATGAACTTCAGAAAAACCCCATGGTGGTTACTAGGAGAGTATTTACACAAAAAAAGGGAAAGTAGCAGAAATTCTAAAATTGTCAAACACATCAGGAAATATCCCCAAAGTCACTGGCTTTTTGAGGTCTTAAATGTCCCTTCAATATTAAGTTACCCTACTATTTTCCTAAAGAGAAAAAAATTAGCAACCCTTCAATATTGATTAATACAATTTTTCCTTTTCAGAAAATTTTGTTTCTTAAGAATAAAACTTGATAGTTTTGGAGGACTAATTATAATCCAAAGAGCAGACTTCCCTATCAAGAGCAAATCTCATGTAGTGACTTGGTTTTTGTCCCAGCACTTCAGAGCCGTGACACCTCATCTAGCATAGTAGTACCTGTTCTATTCTTAAAACTTTCCAATGAAGACACTTTCAGAAGTGCATCTTAGAAGCTCACGTGCTCTCAATCTCTTCACCTGAAAGGATTTGGTAAACATTAGCCACAATCCCAGTGGGTAGGCAAGTTAATGAAATACATAAAGGGGACTTAAATTCTGTTTCAAAGTCTCCTGACAGAAACACGTCTAAAGAACAAACAGTTTGGGGGGATCAGAGTTTCCCTGCATGACACAGATGATTTGAGTGATCATCTGTATCCTGATGAGTGATACCCTGTTTTAACAGCACTGAGTTGGAAAAGGACAATTCAGAATGGTTGAGACATCTGATGTTTCAGCAAAATGAATGTTAAAGTATTGATATGTGAAAGGGCTTAGTGTACAAAGATGCTGGAGACATGAATTTGAGAACAATTTATCGACACATATAACCAAATCAAGATTATGCTAACTTTAAGCCAGCCAATCTCTCAGTTCCCAGGTACCTGGAAATAAACAGGGAAAAATGTAGACGTGTTTTTATATGTTGATCTATGATGAATAATTCTCCCAACTGCAGACAAATTAATAATAAATGTTTAAAAGTAATTGGCTCACTGGTCCGGAAGAACACTTCTTATGTACCAGGCAGCAATATTCTGGGGAAAACACTGTAGATGGAAATAAGACAGGCAAATGCCCTTGTTTCTTCACTGCTGACATATTGTTGGACATACATAGGCCATAGAGAAGTAACTAAAAAGAACTCTGAGTTAATTTGAACTCATGATAAAGCCATTAAAAACAACTATAAAATGATTAAAATGAATAATTGATAATTTGAAATAGGAAGGAAAGGTCCAAAGGGGCAGGGGTGGCAGGAGAGGAAGGGGAAAGAAAAGAAGGGAAAGGAAAAATGATGAGAAAAGAAAAAAAATGGAAATGAAGTCTATGTAAATAGGGAAGGGTGGAGGGGGTGAAGGGTGCACAGGTAATGTGAAAAAAGTAAGAACCAAGAAACATCATGTACAGGTACAAGCACCCAATGATGAATGTAAATGTATTGTATACCTAAAATGTACCAATAAAAGAATTTAAGGAAATGAACAAACAAACAACTACATAATGTGAGAGAGTGACTTGGGTGAAGCAATGTGCTGAAAAACTGTATTGTCAGCAGAAGGCTGTCTGAGGAAGAAGCATTTAAACTGAGAGCTGAATGACAAGAAGGAGTCAATTTGGAAAGCTGTGAGGGAGAACCTTCCTGAGCAAGAGAATAGCAAGTCCAAAGACCCCTAAGTATGAGCAACCTGGCCCATTCAAGGAATGTATGAAGACACCCAGGCCTGAGCTAAAGGGCAAGACATGCTATGCTTTTATTTAAGCAGTCTGCTTGTTTTAGATTCAGAGTTTGGGTACTTTTAGGATATTTCAAGTTATATCTGATTATGAATATAATGCTTTTTACCTATTGTCCTATTAGAGAAAACATCTGTTTCCTCAGAAGTACGTCTATATCATTAGTCAGGTTTTGCTGGCTCTTGCTATGGCATGGAAATCCTGGATCCCAGTCCTCTACAGAGTCCTCCTTCCTACCTCAGGCATCTCCCCAGGCCCCAGGGTTAGCTCACATATGCTAATAAATTAATGCTTCCATTACTGTGTGCCCCGTGATCACTCTTCTCCTTCAGGCCCTGACTATTCTATGGAAGCTGCCCCATCTGCTGATCTGTGCCCCCACCTGGCACTGCAGCCACCTCTGCTGGATATGGCTCATTTCTGTGCCTCCCAGAATAGCACTTGCACCTTCAAAGGGCAAGGAAGACAAGCCTCTGGGGTGCACAAACTAAGGGATGATTGGAAAGTAGGGGAGGACGATCCTTTTGAGACATCATCCTGCAGAAGGGCTTAAAAGTGTTGCTGCCTGTGCCCCCTGCTTTAGAGTTTACTAATAGTCCTAGCTGGTCCCACTGACAATGACCCCCACCCTGCTATGCAGCCAAAAGTGTGCACACAAGTATGCATTCTAGACAGGAGACCAAATGCAGCAGGGATCACCATTACTTTGTTCTCAGATTCATCACTTTCCTTTAACAGATACAGCACTTGGTGTCCAGGTATTGCTCTTCTAAACAGATCTGTCTTGGGAATTGTGTAACTATAGACTTAACCAGACAATTCTTTCCAGTTCCCCCATATGCCAGTACATTGCTGATCTCCAAGAGTGGACACAATTTTCTCTCGATGTGCTATCCCATGGGTATTTATGTCCACTCTGTCAAAGTCCCCATCTCCTTCCATGGCCACCTGACAATGTCACTTTTACAGGCATGTGGAGCTCAGCAGTGAGGGTGGCTGCTCTTGGTGAAGTTCTTCAATCAACTTATGGCAGTCCAAACTCTAGTGGATTTCTCAATGTCTTCCATAAGAAGAACTTCATCAATGCCAGGATCTCTTCTAGGCCTACGGTGATTTTTTTCAGGCTTGTATATGACACTCTTTGTTCTCAAGTTCTTTTTTGAGGCTTTTGTTCCTCTACAAATGACAGTGTTCAGAGTTGCAGGGCAATGCCATGCATGTACTATCTGGGCAGATGAAAGGGCCAGTTCCCTAGGCTACTGTTCCAGCCTCACATTCTTTGTGTTGCAGTTGATGCAAAGCCTCTGGTTCATATCTCTAAGAGTGCATGCTCCGTGGTTTATTCCTAATTCGTAACATGGGTTCATTCAATGAATGTCCACTCTTGTTCCATTTAGGGCAGGGTGGACCATTCAACAGAATTGTGCATTTTGTGAATGCACAAATGGACAAAAGGATTGTGGGTCTGCTCCACTTTTGCTAAGCTGTGTCTGATAAAAGGCTATCAGCCCCCAGAATGTGTTTCATCCTGATGAGTCCAATTTTTTTTCTTTTTGGTAATTTTCAGTGACACTTTGGGCTGCCCTGACAGGTGTTGGCAGTTCAGGCTCATTTCATCTTTATTATCCTTTGGGAGATGGCCCGGAGTGTCCATTGTCTCTTCTCTCCCAACAGACTCACCAACTCCCAGGGAGAAGACAGACCATTCCCATATCTTCTTCCTTTTGCATGTATTCTAATAGACTCTATTGTTCAAAGAGTCAGAGTGGCTCCTGCTCAAAGTACCCTAGGTGTTATTCAAATTCTGTAATAAAAGGACTATTCAATCTGGTATCTTAGAACAGAAAGTGGGTACTCTCACAGCACCCCAGCTAGAATGATGAGCATTTTACCATGCCTCCAGAGACTCTTCTTCTTTGAGGAAGTAACTCAAGACTAGCATAATTCATGAGCATCAGTCTGAGGTTCCATGGCTTCAATTATTAGGAGTTTGGCAGTTGAGGTGAAAATGTGCTCTCCACTTTATTCTAGTATCTGCAACAAGAATCTTCTAATACAAGAGGAAAATACACAACCCCTTTTAATAAGCCCTTTCCACCACATACGAACATAAAATTGTAGGCTTCTATAAGCACTTCCTCTTCTTCCAAATTTCTCAGACTCCTTAAGCAGCACAGTCATTGATTTTAGGAATAAGTCAGGATAATTACTAAGCCCCATCTCTGTCTTCATTCTTTGACACAGGTCCCTGTGTTGGGTGTGTGGAACCATGTCTGATGGCTACTTCTGCCTCTCCCACTAGATAGTGACACATTTGTCCAACTGCCTTACCGGGGAGACTACAGCCTCTGCTGAGCCCAGCTGCTGCTCTGGCAGGCCACTACCCTCACAGCTCCTGTGCCACCAATGCCCGAGTACCCATGAGGAGCCACAGCTGTTCAGAATCCCATTGTGAAATAGCAGATAGGCTTTTCTTCTCTTTATCCTTCTATTACACTAGAGGGTTCCCAGGCTAATCCTCCATGTGTCCTAAAATCGTAGAATGGATCTCAGGAGCAGCCATATCCATTATTCCTTACAGAACCAACCTTTCCTTAGGACTCAGACATCAAGTGTGGGACTAGGCCAGGAGCTAATCCAAGTGACAGATGCTCTGATGTATCAATAATCACCCCTCCCTGGCTCTGTTCCTGACCGAGCTCATGCTTCGTTCTCTCTTGCATTAGGATGATATCGGCTCAGGAAACTCCTTAGCTCATCATACAAATTGACTGATTGCAGCCCATCTTGCCAATGTGCCAGATTCACAAAGCTCTCTCCTCCCCTATCTTATACATATATTTTCCAGGAGTGATTAGGTCATATGTTTTTTGCTACTTGCTATTACAGTGTCTGGTTGTTTTATAAGAGAACTTGAAATATTCAACTACTTTGGCAATATTGTAAGTGACAAAATACATTAATGAGAGATTCAATCAGTAATTCTCTTCCTCACCCTATTATGCAGAAATGTTTCAAAAGGTTATAATTAGAATTAATCTGTTTGGTGGTTAATGAGGTCATCATGAATCTAAAATGTGAAGTAAAAAGTTAGTATACTTCTTCATTTGTATTCAAGAATATGTGTAGTTGATGAGACTGTAAAACATCTGAATTTAAGTGGAATTCATAATTGTTTCAAAAAACTTAAGCTCCATCATTAAGTAAATGTACCACTATTCTCAAATGGGCGTTTGTACAGGTGCATATTGTGGGTTTATGTGTTTAAGTTTCAGAGGCCTACTGCTACCAAATGTATTCTAGAAGATTCATAGTAAGATTTTTAAATGAAAGAAGTGAGATGTAATGATTTCAATGCTTGTGCTATTAGTGAGTAAATTTAATGGAATCATAGACACATAACTCAGTGTTACAACAATAGTTCCCAACATTTAAAAAATATGTCCTTTATCCAACCCCAAATATTCTTGCAAATTTGAGTGAATATAAAAGTTTTACTTTTAATTTGTGTAACATATGCTCAGTAGTATGTTAGTAAATGTTCGAGAATTGGCTTTCCAGGAAGGAGGGAGGGGAAATACCCTAATTTGTACCAATTTTCCTATTTCCATGGTATACATATTCCTGTCACCTGTAATTACAAGACAGAATCAAGATAAAAAGCATAGTAGCAAATTATTATATAGTATTCAAATCATACAAGTACAGTAGATTAAGCAACCTCCAAAGCACACATGAGTAAAATGTAGCATGGTACCTTTGTTACGGATATAAGTTGTGCAATAACAAGGTGATATAATTTAATTTTAATAATGACTATGTTTAATAAACAGCTCACAAAGTTCCTGAAAGTTTAGCAGATAACTTTCAGAGCTGATATGAGTTGATTCCAGCATCCCCAACATCAGGACAGGAAAGATTTCATTTTAGAAACTTACTTAGACATGCAGGCCCTAGAAGGGCACAGACAATCTCAGGTAACTTTGTTCTTCTTATCCTGACAGATACAGGTCCTCTACTATCATTATAGTAAAATCTTAAAAATTTTTAAAAAAGCAATCTTTTAAGATAAATAGACTATTGTTTAGAAATAGTAACTTGTTTTTAGGATTTATTTTGTGTTTATCTCCAAATTTTTACATTGAAAATGCTGAAACACCTTTTTTGGAGGGGAGGTGCTAGGGTTTGAACCCAGGGTCTTTGTACTGAGCTATATCCACAACCCTTTTCAAAAATTTTTAAAAATTTTAAGCCAAGGTCTCCCTAAATTGCTAAATTGTCCAGGCTGGACTTGAACTTGAAATCTTCCCTCAGCTTCCCAGAGTGCTGGGATTCCAAGCATGTGCCACCATGCCCAGCTATACTGAAATATGTAGTTTTTGAGATAAATATTATACATTTCCTATATAGCTCAAAGCGACCAGCAAAACTACAAATGAAAGTAGAAGAGTAAGCCTCAGTAAGGGGACAAGGCCCAGACAACATGTTCTAGATCAGCAACTGCGTTGCATGGTCAGACTGGTCCCTTACTCTGAGGTGACCATCTGAAGTTTTCCAGCAGACACAGTGGACCTGGCATGAGAAGCTCTGCATACACAGATGTGCAAGGTCTTGGCTTTGGCAGTCTCATCCCTTCTCTTAGAAATGTGAAGTGCAAGAAAAAAATAATTTGTCTAGTTAGTGATGGGCGTTGAAGCTGAAACAAGATCACAAGGCAGCTCCTGGCCATGTCAGTTGTGAGAAGAAACCATGAGCGACCAGAGCACAAGAGTGAGGTGCAGAGCAAAGAGGCAGGCCTGTTTCTAAGAGCAGAAAATGGATAGTTGGCCTCCAACTGACCTAAGTCCTTGTCAGGAGACCAGTTCTTGACCACATGTAATCCTTTTAATAAACCCAGGTAGAAGTTAAGAGAGACTATGTTATGTGGTACACATCACATTATAGATAAATCATAATTGTACATAAGGAGAAAATGAATATAATCCTAGCATTAAGTTTTTGGTGGTATTTGTGTGGACCCTTATAAATGTTAAGCAGAAGAACAGACAAATTTTCAATGGGAACTTCATAAATGAAGTAGATCATGTTTCACATAGTCATTCTTAGGTTAATCCTTAACTGCAATAGCTTCAATTACTAAATAATTCAAAAAAGATATTTCACTGTAAGTTAAGTATTCATGGTTCAGGTATGTAGTTTTTCTAGAATTTAACCTGAAATAAAAATTAGAATATCTTTGAGTACCCTTGAAATATCAGTTATCAAAACAGTTTGTGACAAAATTTGTAAGATTTCTATTTTCTTACATTTGTAATCTTAACTAGTATTCTATGCAACTATTGTTGATTCTCCTAATAACATTTAGGGAAAGCACTAACCTCAAAGAGAGGTCCAAAACAATCAACATTTCTGTAGGAGCTCTCAGAAGACACTAATAGAAAGTTAGATGAGTTAAAGAAAATGATACAAAACATGAATGACCAATTCACCAAAGAATTAGAGTGCATGAGAAGGTTTCAGTCAGAAATACAAGAGATTAAAAATCATATTGAAAGTGATATCTCAGCTGTCAAATGGATCCAAGGTCAAACTTTCCACTACTTAAACAGCAAAGTTAAAAAAAAATCTGTTCAGTGTTCGTAACGTTGCTCGATAGTTGAACTGAAAATCTGACTTGGAAAAACATGCATGATGGGTATCTCACCACAGACACAGAGGGTGGCATTTCAGTCTGAGCACCGCTCCTGCTCAGACAACATATAGTGCTTGTGTTTGTGTGTTAAAAGGTTTGTCATTGTGCTTTTGGGGGGGTGATTTATTTGCATAAAATATCATAACCATGGGTCCAAAGAAAGTTAGTGAAACCACCAGTAAAGCTAAGAGGAAAACTGTGAGAACTAAAACAGAGACAAAGAAATTATTGCAAAATTTGTTATAGTCCTGGAAAAATAAATTTATAAGTGTAATTTTTGAGCCTCAGAACCAATTATTTGATTTTCCATTATTTCTTATGGAAAAAAATATGCTCAGTTCTTGAACTTTTTGGTGTTCAAACAGAAATTTGGAATGAGTAGAGTTTGACAACCAAGGTATCACTGTGGGGGCAGCAGGATGGACCAGTGTGACGATAGAATTTCAGAACTAGAAGACAGTGATGTGTTCAAAGACCAACTAATCAAAGATACCTTAAAAACAGCAAGAAAATATAAAAAATTGATCCAACAACTACTAGATGATGCACAGAAGACTAATCTAAGAGTAACTGGAACAAGGGAAAAGCCAGCAGACAACACAAATAGTATAAAAACCTGTTCACAGAAATAATGGCAGAAAACTCCCCAAATATAGGGAAAGAATTAGACGCATAAATAAGTGAGGCATATATAATACCAAAGAGCCATGACCAAAAAGAACCTCTCAATACCACATACTCAAAATTCTAGAAGTCCATTACAGGGACAACATTTTAAAAGCTGTTAAATAAAGGCACCAAATTATATACAAAGGTAAATCCATTAGAATGACAGAAGACTTCTCTACACAAACCTTAGAGGCCAGAGGGCTTGGAGTGAAGTGTTTGAAGCCCATAAAAGATATCATCTTCTAACTCTAAATTATGTATCCTACAAAAATTATTCTTTAAAATTGATGGAGAAAGAAGGTATTTCCACAGCAAGAAGCACCTCAGGAAATTCATGACCACCCAGCATTACAAAAATTCTCTAGGATATCCTAGAAAGAGACAATGAAGCCAATAATGTCAGAATGAATTAAAAAAAGAATGAATACACTTGGTGAGATGAGCAGGTAAGCAAAAGAGGGGGAGTCTCCCAGGCCACTGTACTGCTGCTCCCAGCTTGGAGGAATAGGAAGAAAAGGGGCAAAGGGGAAGGGGAAGTGGGAGGGTAGGGGAAAGAAGGAAGGGAATGGAATTAATATGAGAAAATGAAAAAATGGAAACAAAGCCTTTGTAAATAGGAAGGGATGGAGGGGTTGAAGGGAGGGCAGGGGAAGGGGGAATAAGAACCAAGAGAGATTATGTAGAGGTGCAAATTTCCAATGATGAATGCCATTATATTGTATACCTAAATTGTACCAATAAGTTAAAATTTTTTTTAAAAAGGGGGAAAAATGAGGAACTCAACAACAGGAAAATAATTCAATGACAGGAATAAGTCAATGACAGTAAATCACTCTCAATGTGAATGGTCTCCATTGTCCAATCAAAAGACAAAGGTTGTCAGAATGGATCCAGAAAGAAAACCTACAATATGCAGCATACAAAAAACATATTTAATTTAAAAAGATACTCAGATTAAAAATCAAAGTTGGAAAACAATATTCTAGGTAACTGGAACCCAGAAAAAAGCAGGATCTTCTATTCTAATTTCAAACAAAGTTGATTTCAAGCTATGATTGATTAGAAGAGACAAGATTACTATGGATTAGTTAAGGGAACAATTCAACAAGAAGAGTTTACAATTATAAACATATGCACATTAAATACTGGCACACCTAACTTCAGGAAACAAACACTAATGGAAAGATTAGATAAACTCCAGTACAATAGTAATGGCAGACCTCAGCACCCTGCTGTCACAAATGGACAGATCAACTAGACAAAAAAAAAAATCAACAAAGAAATATCAGGGTTGAACCAAACTTTCAAACAAATGGACTTAATAGATATCCACAGAGTGTCCCATCCAACAAAAACAGAATACACATTCTTCTCAGCAGCACTTAGGACTTTCTCCAAAATAGACTACATACTAACCAATAAAGCATGCTGAAGTAAATGTAAAAGAATCAAAATTATTCCATGCATATGATCAGATCAGAGTGCAATAAAACTAGAAATCGATGGCAAAAGAAACCACATAAACTATTTAAATACATGGAATTTAAACAATAATCTCTTGGATAATCAATGGGTCATAGACAAAATTGAAGAAGAAATTAGTTTCTACACTCAAACAATAATGCAGTATAACATAACAGAACCTATGGGATGCAATGAAAACCATCCTAAGAGGGAAGTTCATAGAAGTGAATTCTTACATCAGAAAAACAGAAAGAGCTCAAATAAATAATCCAATGATGCACCTCAAGGTCCTAGAAAAACAAGAAAAATCCAAACCCAAAGCTAGCACAAGGAAGGAAATTATAAAGATCAGGTCAGAAACTAATGAATTTGAGACAAAAAAATACAAAGAATCAGCGAATTGAAGAGTTGGTTCTCTGAAAGAGTAAACAAAATATACAAACTCCTAGCTCAGAGATGGCGAACCTTCTAGAGATGAGTGCTCAAACTGCAACCCAAAACCCACTCATTCATCACAAAGTGCCAACACTGCAATTAAACCAAATATTGGTTTTAGTTTAGAAGAAAAAACCCTACTCATACATTAACATCTTTTGTCTTAACAGATAAACATACAACATGGGTCCCATAGTTTTTTCACCACTGGCCTAGCTAATCTTATCAAAATAAGGAAAAAGATCCAAATCCATTCAATTGGACATGAAAAAGGTGAAATCACAATGTATTCTGATGAAATCCACAAGATTATCAATAACTACTTTGAGAACCTGTATTCTAATAAAATGGAAAATTCAGAGAAAATGGATAAATTCCTAGGCCCAGGGATTTAGCTCAGTGGTTCCAGCACCTGTCTCGCAAGTGCAAGGATCCGAGTTAGATCCCTGGTACCAAAAACAAGTGAATTGAATAAATTCCTAGATACATATGAACTATCAAAGCTGAACCAAAAAGATAAGTATAAAAATCTTGAATAAGCCAATATCAGTCAAGGAAATTGAAGAGGTAATAAAAATACTACCAACTCAGAAACAGGTCTCAACAGATTCACTACCAAATTCTATAAGAAATTTAGAGAAGATCTAACACCAATACTCCTCAAACTCTTTAATGAAATCAAAAGGGAAGCAATACTCCCAAAGTTATTCCTGGAAGCAAGCATTATTCTAATTCCCAAACCAGAAAAGGACCCAACCAAAAAATGGAATTACAGGCCAATATTCCTTACTGAGCATAGATGCAAAAATCCTCAATAAAGATGCTGGCAAACTGAATGAAGCAAATCATCAAAAATATCATAATACATCATGACCAAGTAAGGTTCATTCCAGGGATGCAGGGATGGTTCAACACACACAAATCAATCAATACATGTAATATAACACATAAACACATAAACAGAAGCAAGGGAAAAAAAATCACATGATCATCTCAATAGATGCAGAAAAAATCCAACAATCATTCATGATAAAAACCCTGAAGAAAATAGGAATAGGTCTTTATCTCAACCCAATAAAAGCCATCTGAAGAAAACAGGAATAGAAGGTCTTTATCTCAACCTGATAAAAGCCATCTATGACAATCCAACTGTCAACATCATTCTAAATAGAGAGAAGCTGAAAGTTTTCCCTCTAAAATCAGGAACAAGACAAAAATGTCCACTATCACCACTTCTGTTTAATAGAGTTCTAAAAACATTAGCTAGAGCAATAAGACAAGAGAAAGAAATAAAAAGGATTTGGATAGGGAAAGAAAAAGCTATATCATCATTATTAGCTGGTGACATGAACCTCTACATAGAAGACTCCAAAAACTCAAGTAAAAGACTCCTAGAAATAATACTTAAATTTGGCAGTATAGCAAGATACAAAGTCAACACCCCCAAAATCAATAGCATTCCTGTATTCTAATAACAAACTCATCTAGAGGGAAGTTAGGCAAAAAATGTCCTTCACAATTTCATCAAGAAAAATGAAATATTTAGACATTAACCTAACCAAGGAAGTGAAAGATGTCTACAATGAGAACTATAGTACTCTGAAAAATGAGATCAAAAAAGATATCAGAAAATGGAAAGATGTCTCCTGTTCTTGGATAGGCAGAACAAATCTAGTCAAAATGGCCATATTCCAAAACTGTTATATAGATTTTAATGCAATCCCAATGAAAATATCAATAATATTTCTTACAGAAATGGAAAAAGTAATTCTAAAATTCATATAGAACTGGAAGAGACCTAGAATAGCAAAAGCAATTCTGGGCAACAGGGAAAGGTAGGGTTTATCACAGTCCCAGGCTTCACGTTATACTATAAAGCTACAATATAAATATGGCATGGTATTGGCAAAAAAAACAGACTCATGGATTAATGGGACAGAATAGATGATACAGAAATAACTTTAGGCATACTCAGCTAAGTTATTGTTGACAAAGGGGCCAAATCCCTTCTCTAGAGGAAAGATATCCTCTTTAACAAATGGCGCTGGGAAAACTGTCTATATAAACCCTGTTTGCACAAGAAATAATACCAAGAATCAATAAAGGGGTTCACACCATAAAAACTTTTGCACAGCAAAGGAAACCACTAACAAAGTGAAGAGATAAACTACCAGCTACTCCTCGAAGGACTAATATCTAGAATATATGAAGAACTCAAAAAACTTAGACCACACAAATTTAAAGACCCCAATTAAAAATGGGCATCTGAAGTGAATGGACACTTCTCAAATGAAGAAATACAAATGACCAATAAATACATGAAAAAATATGTTCAACATCACTGGCCATTCAAGAAATGCAAATTAAAACAATACTGAGATTCCATCTCACTCCAGAAAGAATGACTACCATCAAGAAATCAACCAATAACAAATGTTGGTGAGGGTGTAGGGAGACAGGAACACTTCTCCATTGTTGTTGTGACTATAAACTGTTATACAACTGCTATGGAAATCAGTATGGAGATACCTTAAAAAAAAAACTAAAAGTAGACATTCCATTTGACCCAGCAATTTCCCTTTTAGGCAACTTCCCAAAAGATTTAAAGACATCATACCATCACTATGCATGCATATCCATGTTTAAAGCAGCACAATTTATAATAGCTGAATCTTGGAAACATTGTATATGTCCATCAACAGATGAATGGGTAAAAATATTTGGTATTTGTATATAATGGAGTACTACTCTGCCATAAAAAGGATAACTTATTTGTAGGAAAATGGATGCACCTTGAGACCATAATGTTAAGTGAAGTAACTCAGACACACAAGCTTAAATATTGCATGGTTTCTCTTATATGAAAAACTCTCTCTATATATCTATATGTCTATATATCTATATATCTATATATACATATATACATATATGTAAGTATGAAATAAAAGACAGATAATAGGAAAAAAGAGAAACAAAGGTATTATAATCCAGTGTGGACAATATATTTAAAAGTGTACCTTGACTAAGTACAATTATTTTACATGTGTTATATGTTCTTTGGCCCATTAGACTTGTTTTCTGTCTGTATGTATGGTAATTAACTTTATATGAACTAACTTTAAATTAATCTGATGCTGGAAAAAAAAAAGGGGCTAGGGTTGGGGGGAAAGAAGGGAATTGCAATCCGTTATGTACATGTACCAATCCGCTACAGTGAATGTAACATTATGTACTACAAACATTTACTAATAAAAATGGGGAAAAAAATCAACATTTCCATAAATTCCTGTAATGTGCAAAGATGTTTATTGTTTCCTCCTAGAACCTTTAACCTCTAGGAGACAGGCAGGCATTATAATTCCCACTTTTTAAATGTGAAAACAGGCTCACAGAGAGTTCTAGGTCAACCTTTTGAGAATTTGGACTTAAACTTTATTATTAACAAGACTGTTGGCTAGTATTTACTCAACCCTAATCATATCCCAGTTACCATAATAAGCACATATCACCCTACTTTATGGATGAGAAAACTGAGAGCTTTATAAACCTAAGTTGCTACCAAATGAAGAGGTAATGTTAAAAAAGCAGATTACTAATTTACAGGTGACTTGGGGAGTTTTGAGTGAACTTGTAGTTGACTGAGGAAGTAGAGCTGGAGAGTAAAGAAAGTTTTTTATGCAGGGCCTGAGGGCAGAAATGAAGGTGAGTACATTCAGGTAGATACACAAAGTCCTAGTAATACATTCTGGGCCAGGAGAAAACCAATTAGGAAAGCCTCGAGAAAGGAAAAGAGCCGTCAGAGAGAATTTCTTCAGAATAGAATACATCAGGAAAAAAGGAGACTTACTAAGAAGGTACTGGATGGAACTCAGAGATGAAAAATTATGGAATTAGAATGAGATATATTGGGGACTAATGAACATTTGTCTTTAATATCAAATTGTCCATTTGTTTACCGCTTTCACTCTCAAGACTTCCTTATGCTTACACATTAGCCTTTGCTGCTCCATGACTATATGTTGTAGAAAATTCCCCCGAATTGTGGCAGTTAGAGTTACTAGTGCTATCTTCTGTTATAAGACAACTGCATTATCTTCACCATCCTCGAAATAGAAAACACAGCAATAAGTTTCCTTTCGAAAGCACTTGGGCCACCAAACATTTATTGTAATCGAGGATATGGGGCCTCACAAATGGAGAGTTTGCAATCACCCCTATCATGTCTTGGAGTCTCACATGCACCCTTTCACCACCAAGATCATGGCTATGATCTTTTAGCTCATTAACAGCATCATCTTTTGCCTGAATTTCGGTATCAGTGGTCACACATGGAGCTCTTCGGGAATTCTGCCTCCATCCTCTTTCCCTGGCTCTGGTGTGTCCCTTCCTTTCCCAGGGCCTCAGTTACATGGAAGGATTTCTACATCCCTGCCTCCAGTCCAGATATCTCACCCAGCCTTCAGGCTCAGTCCACATCTGTCCACCGACCATACATACTTGCAGATTTCACTGGAACTTCAAACTCACGAGGCTAAAGAGAACCATCATTGTCTAACTCCCCTCACCAAAACCAGCAGCTAAAACACTGGGGATTTGTGCCACTGCTTTTCTGTTTGCATAAGAGGCAGAAGTCACCGGTGTTTGCTTCCAGTCTTCCTTCCTCCTCACTGGCACAATAATTTAGTATATGGGACTTCATATACCCTAGCCTGCACTCTTCAGACTAATGCATTCTCCAAAAGACAACCAAAATGAGTTTTCTAAAATGCAGGTTTGATGATACCATTTCTCTAGTGTAAAAATCTCTCCTTGATCAGTTGGCACCTATGACTTCCTCTCCCCAGTCTTACTTCCTACCATACTATTTTCCTAGTGTACTGGTTACACAGCCTGGCTGAATTCTTGACCAACCCCTATGTCTGCTTATGCTTAAGGGAAGGATGTTTACAGGCCCAAGAGTCCTCTGTGATCAGACCCTTTGCAAACAGCTACATCCAATATGGCCCCCCAAAACTTCTAACCAACAGCAAGCCCACTGCAATCCTATCCATGTGGTGAATGACACACCTCCAATGACATGACAATGGACAACTGCCATGGTGATGTCCAGAAAGAACATGAAAGAAGTGAAAAGAGGCAGCACCTAAATTTGTCAAAAACCACCACCTATTTTAAGAAAAGGTATGAGTATTCTTCCCCTTTATTAGCTTGACCCTTCCCTTCATTTCTTTTACCCTGTATCTATGATTCTCTGACCTCAGTAGGTGGAGAACTTGATTTGTAAGCTGGATTTCTTTCCTCTTCACTTTTTGGCTACTGAATAAACTTGTACTACTGGCACTCAGCCTCTGTCTCATCTTTGCCTTTGAAAAACCAGATGGAAGAAATACTTTTCTGGGGGCTTCTTCTCTTAGGAGAGGAGCCAAAAAATGGTGAGTGAAAAAACCACCTCGCTTGCCATTCCTTCTGTGTGTGCTGCTTGGTTCTGCTTCTGAGTCTTCATTCTTGAGGTTTCCTCTTCCAACACCTGTCACATATCACCTTTGACTTCTTTAACTCCTGTTATCTTCCAGGTCCCAGCCGAGATACAGCCTCATCCTGGATGCCTTGCTTGGCTTTAGAGTCTGGGATAAGTATTCCTCTTATGTTGAAATACCTATGGAGATTGAATCTTTTTCTTCCTCCTTCCCTGGGCTGAGCTCCTTAAGGGCAAGTACTTGTTTGTTTCAACTGTACCACAGTGCTTAGTACAGTATCTGACATGGGGCTGATTTTCACACTGTTGACACTATACACACCATGTATCCACAATACCTACCAATTGGTTGAATAACCATGACATCAGTATAGATTCAGTGAGTAAATGAAGCCTTATTTTAGGTTTCCCAAATGCATTATTCTAACATGATGGCAGTTGAGAATTGTTGCATATCTTCTTGTAATCTTTTGTCCCAGAGGCATTTTAATGGAAATTTGAGTCATTCTTTTCAAAGTTGCTTCCATTTAGTTTACCAAATGACTCCAGCACCTGTTTTATTTTCTCTTTCCATACCATTTTTAGGAGCTTTAACATTTATCCTAATAATCTCTTTCCTACCCAGCCTCAACCACACCAGCTGGACATATCAGAGCGATTACATGTTTGAGATCTCAAACTGACTTCATGTTGGAAATGCTCCCTCCCTTCTATTCTCTGATCACCAGAGTTAGCATGTGAAAAGCCCATGACTTCAAGAAACTTTCCAGTGTGGTGGGTCCAGACCATCTGCTGTGTCACTTCATCTATGTGTCAGGGTCTGCCATTTCAGTGATGTGCTTGTCATCTCACCACGTACATCCCTCATTCTCTTTCCATTTAACCATTCATTACTTCTGATGGGCTTCCTCTTCTCATATTCTTCCACTGCTGAAAGCTACTAAAGAAAAAATAATGAAACTAGACTGATTAGGTCAGTTAAAGTTTTGTACAGTAACAACAGCTGAACCTTTGCAGAACCAAGTAGAATAAAATGCCTTTCTTTCATTCATCTTGTTATTTATACCTTATCAAATCCCTGCAGCTCTTTCAAACATTCTACCCTCTGTAAGCCCCTAGCAGAGGACTTTTCTTGGTTTATTAGAGAACTCTCTCCATACCACCAGTGGAATCATTTAGGTAGGTCTTCCCTTATTCACTTCCTGTTCTAAAATTTTGCTATTGGAAAATGCAATATCCTGGGAGGAGGGGTTAAGGGGAACAGACAGAAACTGACCTGACACAGAGTAAGAATAATGAGAGAAAAAGGATAGAGAGGAAGAAGGAAAATATGAAAATATGGAGAGACTTCGAGTTAGACAAAGTTGAATAAAAAAAGTAGACATCAAATGTCCTCATTTCTCCAAAGACATTTGTTTAATAGACAGATCCATGGAGTTGGTATTAGGAGACTTGTCACTTTCGTCTTCAATTTCCTCCTCACCCAAAGCAAACAGCTGAAGTCCATGACCTCTGCGATGTCCTCTATCCCTAATCTCCTAAGATTAACCAGACTGAGTGTCACAAAGGCTTGCAGTGGTGTGGGTGGGTGGTGATACAGATGTTGGGAAATGTGTGTGGGCATTCTGTGGTTGGTACAATGATAGGGACCTCCCTCGGCCTTTAGTGAACAGGAACTGACAATGGGCAGCACTGACTTCCGTGAGAAGGCATGATGCCACCCAGGAAGCCGACAGCATCGCCTTCATGCCACACGAGGCAATTTCACTGTAGAAGTCTCAAAGGCAGGGACCCTTAATTCTCCTTTTTGAGACTCCTTGGAAGTGACTCCTAAGACCAGCTGAGTTTATGGGAGGTGCTTAAAAAATCTGGTAAAATAAATTCTGTGCTTCACAAAGCTGTATATTTTGGGAATTTTTGTAACTCTACTGATGATTTTCCCTGGACGTACATTTTAATTTCAGAGGTACTTCATCTTCACTTCTGATTGACTTTTAATTGGCAGTGACTCCTAACACTGAGCTCAGTTATTAAAATGGAACCCTGCAGGGAATCCATTTGTAAAGTGATAAGTCCTTTTATAGTGTGAATAATCACTTATTAATTGATCTGGTTTGTAAATTTGAATTTTCATATGCTGCATTTTTTTCTTAAATGTGAGCACAACTCTGGCCTCTTCATTATAATCTTAGAATTCAAAAAGGTCCAACATGTATGGCAGTTTTTAAAAATAAAATTACAAGACTTCTTAGTAACTTCTAGGCTTTCCTTTCTATTAATTCCAATTATAGTACAGGATGTCTTGAATAATTCTATTTAAATAATTTGTTGCTGCAACACTATTGGCCTGTTCACTCTCTTTTAAAATACAATAGAAAAACTAGTGTCTCTCGGAGTCTCTGGGCTGCTTCTTACAGGTTTTCAGATCATATTTGTTCTGAGAGATTCTCCTTTCTGTGTTTTGGCTTTTACCATTTTGGAAGCTGAGTCACAGAGTGATCCCCAGGATGCTGCTGAGGAAGTACAGCTGGGAGGCCTGCAGAATCCATATCACCGGGCCTCTTACTTAAGACCCGCCTCTTGGCTAAAGAGTATTCCTTGGTCTCACAGGGCTGTATTCAGAATGCTGCCTGGGACTCACATAAAACCATTATGAGAAACGGTCACTTGAGTGAGTCTCCACGAAGAGGGTTACAGGTGTCTGTTGGTATGGCTGATTCTAACAAATGTCATCCCCAGCCTATTTTCTGGAAATGAACTCTGTTACATTAGGGTTTCCATCAGTAAACCGGTGCTTGATAATATTCCATCTTGCTGCTCTGGGTATTATAACAGTTTATGCAGAAAGCACTGGATTAGCCTCATCACAGATGATGACGGGGGATATAAATGTGCACAGAATATTATTACCAATAATTATAGAGGGAACATTTAGCCTCGTGTTCAATCCACAATGCCCACAGTGGAGGTTATAACAAAAAGAATCTCAAATGGTCTGAGGATACTTGTTTTTGAAGTAATAATACCACAGGGGTCTTGGATAACATTAATTAATGTTTAGCATAACCACAGGAGGGTTTTTTATTTAAGACTGCTATGGTACATTTTCTCCCCATTTCCCTTTCAGCTCTTTTCCCGCCCCTTTCAGATTGACATGGGAATCACTCTCTATAATATATTTTCTTCTATTATTCTGTCCTTGGACTTATTAATCCATCATTTTATTTGGCTCTGCTTTTCAAATGTTAGATATGAGCTGTGATATTTGTCTTGGCTGGCAAAATAAACAAGATGGAAAGATTCACTCCGAATGCATCTTTCTCATGTTCTTTTATGTCTCCATGAGAAACCGTGGAGACACGCTTTCTTCTGATTTCCTTCCTCTCTGACTAACCCCCCTCCCAACCCATGTTTCCACTTTATCCATAGATAACATAGCATGGTCCTAAAAGCTGGTTAATTATTTCCCTGTCCAGATGGGTGCGAGAAGCCAGGAAGGGAACATAGGGATTTATCAGAAAAACATAAGTGACGCTGCCTCAGCACAGAAGCCTTTCCACCTAAAGAGAGTGGGTTAAAAGTCAGAAAGAGACAATAACATTAAAAGCAATATTTCTGTCATGAGCCCTTCTCAAAGCTGTGAAACTAACCTGCTTGTATTTTTTTTCCACAGCCCATAAAAGGGCTCACAGCCAGAAAATACAAATCCCATAGGCTGCTATTATGCTGATGACAGTGAAGAAAGGGGGAAAATTGTTTCATTGCTGAATTGCAGATATAATTATGACATTTTATATATTTTGCAGCCTGTACCAACGAGTTGTATTAATATCTACTATGCCCGATAGCAGGAGAGAAGTTAGCATCTTCATTCAGGGGACTGTGCTTCTGATTTTGCTAAGATTGAATCCCCTTGGCTATTTGCTAATATGAATTTTGGGGCTAAAGGAAAATTCAGAAGCAGGTGATAATGGCTGCATCTTTTGCAGGACCAGCTGATTCATACAAATCATTTGTACCAGCGTAGGGAAAGAAGCTAATTGCACTCGCACAATGTGTCTTTCATTGCCAAGATCTGCAGCGAAAGTCTAACTGCTTACTTCAGCCAAAGAAGGATACAATGGGGTGTTGAGAAAAATTTAAATATGTAGCCATAGTTCACAGGAGAAATGTTTGGGAGTGGATTTGTGGGGCTTGCAAATCAACACAATTATGATGAAGAAGCTGAAACTCTTGTTGGTGAGGTAACCTGGCAGTCGAGTATTCACTGGTTGAAAAAGAAAGAGAAAAAGAGGAAGAAAACCCATCCATCCTGACTTTCAAATGTAGCTCAGGCCTCAGGACTGGGGTTGGTGATCCAGTCCACACCTTATATTGAGAATTAAGCATTCCTGGTGAACACTGAGCCAATAAATAAACAAACGACATTTTGGGAGATGCAGAATAGACAGGGAAATAAAATGTATAGCAATGAAATATTCATAACCTTGCATTTTATGGACCTTGAGCACTAGTTCCATGATTTACACTATTTCTGTATGCAGTAGTATGGGATCTGCTGAACAATAATAAAGGTGGCATTAGAATGGGACTGCCTCAGTGTCATGGAGGAGGGAGGATTAATCAGCACTGTACGATAGCTGTAAACTTGAGTAAATAGAAGCACATATGGATAGCCGCTTGCTTTCATGCACACTTTATGCTTGCCCCATGGAAATGGGAAAAATGAGAAATACAGTAATTATGAAAATGATGAGTGTCAGCTCCTAGCTTAGTATAAATAGCCACATATTCTCTGAACTCATGCTTTGCTCAGGGGTCCTGGTACAGACCAGCTGCTCCCAAGAAAATGTGATTACTATTTCCTATCAAGAGTCACCTTTGCAAAATTATTGGCACACCTGACCCCTAAATTCAAAATGCTCTACTGAGTACCTGGTAGTCTCCTTACACAGGAAATAGTGGCCCAGATCTCTGTCTGGCTTTTGCCTCACCTCCTGCCGTGGAGGTCTGGTACGGCAGGACATGGAGCTTCAGATTAAAACCTGGGAGGAGCAAATAGTCATCACACCTGTCTTGCTTCAGAGACTACCATGCTCCTGATACATGTCTGTTCCTCCAGTGGAGAGCTAGCCTCAGACTCCTGTGTTTAACAGGGACTCAGATTCCCTGGGTACACTTGGCCTTCAGCAGAATCAGAGCTTCTGCTATGGTGCGCTCCTCCTCTGTAGAGTCCAGTTCTGTTCCCATTTCTACCCAGGGATTACATAACACACCCGCTGTGAGATCGCCCTTTGCTGAGATGAAACTATAGTAACGTGGCAACGCTCCATGAAAACTATGAAGTTATCTTTGCATTCCGCTCCTATCTTTCAGACTTGCAAACACCCTGCCAGTCACTGGAGTCTTTTCCACCCCCCAACTCCTTATTAAATGAACAAAATTAATTAACTATCACCATGCCTCTAAAATATGAGATCAGCACTCAGAATTGATCCACTGAACTTTCTACAAGGCAAGCTTGAAAGATTTTCATTCAATCAAAGATTTCATTCAATCAAAGATTTTCATTTCCCTTTCGATACTTACCTTGTCCTGGCAAGTCACCATCTCTTCCACTTTCCTTAGTGAGACAACAGAGTAAGCCTAATTTCCCTCAGCTAGATATTAGGATTTTGATGAAAATGACTTAGCCTGCCTTTATTTCTTTATTAGGTTTATGAGATATACTTATTGCTTCAGGCCTGAGAGCACAGTTATAAACTTTTCAAATGAATAAATTATACATTCCAGAAAGAGTCATCGATTATACCCATATTAGTGACAAGTATGCACAGTCAATAGATTGACTGTAAATTTTAAGGAATAAATTATTTTTAACCCTTTGCTAGTCCTTATTTTCATTGCTCAAAATGGGGAGTATAGTGATCAGCATAGGGTAAGAACAGTAAATGTTGAAGAAGCAGATGAGTGAATTCTGTCTTGTGCCAACATGTGATAGGGTGAGCTGTCAGGCTGTTACAGAGAAACTACTTCAAGGTGAGATGTTTTGTTGTCAGGAATGACTTAACTAAAACACAGCAGCTCATTAGCTCTCCTGGACATTTTTTCTTCCAGAATATCTATTTTTTTTCTCACTTTTGTGTCTTCTTCTGCTAAGACTTGGGCAGGTCCTTTTACTTGGAACCCTTAAGCATATTCCTCTCCATCCTCTGTCGTGGACATAGTGATGCAGAAGAACCGGGGCAGCCTCTGCTCAATTCCCATTTCAGAGTTTTCCTATCTCGCGTGTATACACCCATCCATATTTTAAACATGCACAGGCACCTATGTATTTGATGTAATAAAAAAGAGTAAACAAAGAACAAATGAAGGTTGTGTGAGGCTGGGCCTGATTCAGAGAAGCTTTAAAAGAAGGAAAACAGAAAACTGGGGGCCGGATAATAATGTATTGGCAGTGTTCAAAGATGATAGATTTATGAGTATTGACAATTGTCAATATTAAAAGCAATGAGGAGATAAATAAAGCATTAAAAGTAATAATAAGAAACATTACCCACCTTAGAAAACAAATGATATAAGTTATCTTATTATTTATAAGAAGCAGCCAATCAGAGACTCATGAGTTTCGCCCGAGACATGGAAGCTCCATGTGGGCTGCAGAATTAGTTCTGATCTCATCCAGTTAGACAAATGCTTCCAGCCACACAGTCCTGCTAACCCATTCATTCAGAGCCTTTATGCTTCCTAAAACGGTCCTCAAAAGAGATACGCTGTCTTTCCCAAAAGGTAAGAACAGTAAGTTCCCAAATGAAGTTTTAGAGATAGTAAGTTGCCAGTGCTCCCCTTTTCACCCACCTCCTGCTGGCGTCCCTCTAAGTGTCTCACTTTATAACATTTTGGTCTAAGCTGGATAAAACATACCTTCCTAGGGTTCTCTATTTGCTAATAGAAAAAGAGCCAAAGTGTCACCACTGAACTTGCTGTGAAGTGCTTTGACTTCAAGTGAGCTTACAATCAGCTTATCACGGCAGGGCTGTGATTTGGGTCATAATTAAAAGATTTTACTATAGAAAATGACCGTGCTGCATGCACATTCCTTTCATGTCCTTGAGGAAGAACGGCATCAATCATTTATTTTCCTTTTCTATGATGTTTTTGAAGGCAGCATGGTGAAATAGAAAAAGCCAAGGCCATAAAAGATAGACTTACTTTCAAGTCCTGTCTCTGACAATTAGGAACTTTGTGAACTTGGGCAAATTACTTAATATTGCTGGGCTTTAGTTTCTTCAGCTGTACAGTGGGCCAATGATGCCAGCCTTGTAGGTTTCTATTTGAATCAAATAATATCTGCTAAGCATGTAGCATCTTATAGGCACTGAATGTTGTACATCATCATTATACCCTCTATTATCTCTTTTAAATTTCTGTTTCCTTCAATATCGCTACTTCTCTATGCAATGATGTGATTCTGACATGTTCCAAACTATTTGATGAGAACTTAGGGTAATAAATGAGCTCATTTTTGTTTCCACCATGGAATGATGAATAAATTCTTCATTCCCAATACAATTCTTATTTTTCTACAAGAATTCCTCTCTGCCTGACTCATCCTAGAACTTTGAGTCTATCCTTATTTTAGCCATAATTCAAGTATATATTGTGTTACAGTCTACTGATTGCATGATGAATAGATTTGAATCTCCTTAAAGAAGACCCACACAATAACACCATATTGGGGATCCCTAGAAATCTGCTGCCTTGAGAAGAGAAGGCTGAAAGATGTTCTCATGGACTTGAAAGAGGAATGTAAACTCACTGTACATCACTCTCCAATTTTACTCTGCAGTGGTACATAGTTCAGTTGGAGAATCAATCCGAAAATACATTCTTCATTGTACATGCCAGAGAGAATGGTCCCATCTTCTTGCTCATAGCAGGAGGTGCTTCAAGAAAGTTGCCTGGGTTTCCCTCCTTGTGCACTCTTCTCTCTCCCTAAATACCACCTCTACAGTACAACTAGGAGGAAAGAAAGCCAAGCAGGGCTTCTATATCTCATTATAGCTGTTATTAGATTCATACACAGTCTTTGAAGGGATGGTTAAGAAAAGCAATGGTCATCGCAAACTATGAAGATATGATGCACTCAGACAGTATTTTTCTCCAGACTTTGTAAGAGACAGTGGAAATATGACATCAAAGCAAAGATATTTAAATTTAATTTTTGTGATACTGGAGATTGAACCCAGGGCCTTTACACTCAGTGAGATGTAGCTCTCTAAAATTTTTTTGAGGCAGGGTCTCACTAAGTAGCTGAGTTGTTCAGGCTGGACCCAAACTTGTGATCCTCATGTCTCAGCCTACCAGAATCCTGGGATTACAGGTATGCCCCAGCACTACCACCCCTGCCAAATATTCTTAGTGTAAAGGAAGAGAACGGTTGCAGGTTTTGTTTTTGGTAAAACTGGGAGTCAAGCTCTTTTCCTATTGAGTTTCCTTCATCTCTTTCTTTTCAAGCACAAGTATAGAGTCAAATTTAGCTGACTACTAATATTGTGAGAGCTATGAATGGTCTGTGAATCATTTAGCATATCTTTAACCAACAAACAATGGTCTCTGAGCAGAGTTGCTAAAGGTATGGGCTCTGGAGTTGTGGTGCGTGCATGGTCTGGGTTTTGCTTCTCCTTTCTTTCTCACTAGGGAAGTTGTTTCACCTGAGCCCAGTTTCCTCGGGGAAGAATGATAGAACCAACCTCTCAGGGCTGTTGTAAGGACTGAGTGTTATGATAAACAAAGCAGGTTGATAAATGTCCTGGCATGTAGTACATTCAACAGTTACAAAACAATCAGAAAGCTCATTTGGGGACACCTCTTAGGTACCTTGTATGCTAGACACATGCAGCAAGTTAGTGGGTATTATTAAAATGAGATGGCTGCTACCCCTGAAAAACACTCATTCTTATGGGAAGGAATATATGTATGCCTACAGTTATGGTGCACTATGTCTGTATTTACAAAAACTTGAGAAAATATTTTGGGGGAGCTGAAGTTTGGGGTAACTTTTCAGAGAGGATAATAATTGTACTGGGATTTGAAAGAGGAGTCAGAGTTTTCCAGACAGCGAATGGGGCAAGGGAAAGGCTGGATGGATGAAAAGACCAGGTGTACTCTTTCTGCAGTGGCAGCTGCTCTGATATGGCTTGAATGGAAACAGTAGAGGTTGGGGAGAAAATGCTGGTGGGGGACAGACATAGTCATGACAGAGTTTCTTCTTTGTTCCAAAAATGATGGCTTCCCTAAGAGGCTTCCAAACTGGGGCGTGTCATCACTCTAAGGGGGCACTCAGCTCTTATTGCATTCAGGTTGCATTTAGGCATTCAGGGAGAAATCACAGCTGTAACTCAAATGCAATGACTCAGCAGCAAAATACCCTTTGTACTATGATAACTACTGTGCTTTGCATCTGTTCTTTAAGGTCTCTGAAGCTCATTTTCATCTGCGTTGTTGCAAGGTTTGAATGAGATGATATAGTACATGTAGCCCTCTGTGAAAGGTAAAGCAACATGAAAAAATGCCATGGAAATTAAGTCTGCTTTCAAGACTTTCGAGACAAAGAAGGCATAAATGAGCTTGAGCATAAGTCCTCTCCTACCAGAGCACCAAAAGAGGCAAAGCATCCAGAACACTAGTGAGGCCACTGCTGACCACCTTTCAGTTATTATATCATACACATCAAAATAGCTAGAAGACAGGATGTTGAATGCTCTCATCACAAAGAAATGATAAGTGTTTGAAATGACAGATAACCTAGATATCCTAGATCATCACATGATATACATATATACTGAAATATCATACTGCACCCCATGAATATTTACAATTGTTATCAGTTAAAAATAAATAAATGTAAAAATTAAAAAGAAAAAAATAGTAATCATAACTGTGGTCAAGACATAGAAAAAGCTAAATAACCATACAATTTAATGGTTCTGCATTTCTGAAATGTGATTTCTTTCTTCTAATATGAATTTCTTTATCCTAATTTGAAGATGACACCTATGAGGAAGGTCCTATTACAGGGACTAGAGATGATTTACTTAGGAGTGGAGGACAATGGTTAAGAGGGAGGTTTTAGAGTTAAACACATAGGTTTAACTCCTAGCTTATTCCTTGACTATTTTTAGGCAATTTAGCTCATCTAAGTCCCAATTTATTCATCTGTAAAATGGATAAAATAGTAGCTATTTCATAGGATTGCTGTCAAGATTGAATCTGATAACACAATAATCTGTTTAGCATGATGCTGGTTCATAATAGACGTCCAGTAAATTTATTTCTCATTCCTATTTATAAACCTAAAAAACTACAACTACAATTGCTTTTTAATTGTGTACCCTCAACCCCAGTTATAAAAAGGCATATTTGCCTTTTAAACTTGAATATACACAGCTCTGAAGCTCCATTTTTTCACTTGTACCAAGTTACTTCTCCTGATATATCATAGACCCCAACGCAAAAGCTCAGCTTGGGTATAAAAATGAAGAATTCAAAGTGTGCAGAGATGATATTTCTAGATTGTCTGTCAAGTTTAGCAAAATGTGTAAAAGTAAACAACCACTACCAAAACCTGAAGGTGAGTTGCATATTTAAGATTTTTCCTTTTTAATAATCTAAGCTGTTATTAGTGGTGGATAAGAAAGCACTAATTTTCAGAAACTGTATATGATTCTTTTACCCTGATGCATTTTTTAACTTTTAATGTGATGTACATAGTATAAATAAGTAATGTAATCAAGTTTATCTTTGGAAGAAAAAGTTAATAATCCTACCAGAGAGTTGGAAATAAATGGTGCTCTTATTGCATTTATTAAAAATCACAGAAATCGAACCACCCCCATCTGAAACCATGTATCATTTGAAGATGTTGAATGTCTTTGTCATCCTCCTTACATTGCCAGCTGCTCTGAGCCTGCAGGCAGTGCCTGATGCAGAGAAGCTGCATGGGGCTGTGCCAGAGCCAGCATGACCTCCCACGAGTGCTTTGTGCCTTTCAAGGACATCAGATCCCAGGCATCTATGGACCTGTATTCAGGAAGCCGGAGATCTGATGTGTCTGTGCTCAGCATCCAGGGTCCTCAAATAGATTGCACTGCTCAGGATAGTGATGACAAATGTTTGACAAAACTGACTCACAATGGAATGGTAAAAGGAAACCCATCGGGTTTGTAAGACTTCAGAGTGAGTGAGTTAGAGAGTGGACAGAGATGTCATAGGGAAGAGTGGAAAAGAAGAGGCAGTGTGGGGCCTGTGGGGCATCACTTGGGTCCTGCTTCCGGGAGAGGTTTTCTAGGTCATAATCACATGCCTGAGCAAGGCAGCACAGGGGACTTTACTGACCTGTCCCCAATCTTTACTCCTGGGACAAGTCAACTTTCATATTCTGATTCTTCTTTTCCATGCTGGGGATTTAGAACTGATAAATCAGATGGACCTGGAGGGTTCCTTTAGCTCTGAACTCCATGCCCAATGATTTGTGTCCACTTCTCATTCGGAATGAAAGCTCAGCTCTTCCCACGAGTTCTAAGTTCCTTCTCCTCCAGCCTTCTCTTCTTACCCAGTATCCTCCTTCCAACCAATACTTTTGATGTCTCCCAGTCTGTTGTTACTCTCTTCTCAGTCTTTAAACACTCACACTCTTTCCAACAAAAATAAAACGAAACCCCAAACACCATCTTTCAAGTCTATGCTACCTACCCCCTGTTGGCCACCACTCCTGAGAGAAGTCTTTGAGATATACTCTCTCCTGGAGACTCTCTTTGCCCTCAGCTGAGTTAATGGCCCCTCCCAGCATCCTTACAACTTGGTATATCCTTCTACCACTGCTCTTTGTCGTCATGGCTGTCTTCTTCCTTCTCCCTCAGTAGCTCATACATCACTTTAGGAAAAGGGATGTAATTTTTGTCTTTATTCCTGTGTTTGTTAATGAGGCTGCAGCTTAAAAGATGCTCAATGTGCCAAAAGTCATTGCATGCTTGTTGTATGGGTCAGAGGTTTCCTGAGGATAAAAAGCAACAGCATTATGTATATCTGTAGGAAAGGAGGGAGTGACGAGGGAGAAAAGGAGAGAGGAAAAGAATAAGACAGAGGAAAATAAATTTATTATAGGGGATTGGCTCACACAGTTATGGGGGCTTAAAAGTCCAAAGATTTGCAGTTGGTAAAGTAGACATGCAGCAGAGCCATGTATGATCTCATTTCAAGTACAACTCAAAAGGGAAGAGAAGACCAGTATCCCAGCTTAAAGTCAGTCAAGTAACAAGAGAATTTCACACTCAGTTTTTTGTTCTGTTCAGGCCCTTCAATGAGTTAGATGAAGCCCATCATAACCAGGAAGGGAAATCTGCTGTGCTTAATTTACTATTTAAATATCAATATCTTACAGAAACATCATCAAGGATACACACACAATAATGTTTAACCAAACATGTAGGCATCTTGTGGCTCAATGAAGTGGACACATAGAATTAGCCACTGCACTTGAACATCATATTTCTAAATTCCCATTGCAGGTTCTATTTTCTTCAGCAAAGCATTCGCACCATAGTTTTCAGTGGTCCTTTTCTTCTCCAGTTATCTGCACTGTATGACATATGACCCACTTACTGCTCTCTTCTGTTTTCCTGTGTTGCATGGGCAGGAAGCATTGTTTGCTAAAAATGTAAGTTTCCTGAGTGTAGTTACACTCTTCATGGCTCTTGTTTATGAGCTGGGCAGAGGAGCTGCATATATGATGCACGAATCATCAGGCATTACTGATACTGCATCAGATTGCTGGGTACTTAGCTAACATTTATTGTCCTCTTTCTCATGAGAAACAGAACCTCTATAATTCTGGGGAATGGCAACACATTCTAGCCCCATATCAAGAACTGTGAATGATATAGTAAAAGGAATGTGGTAATTAATTAGCCAAGGAGCTTACATTTTTAGTAAAGAACTCTTACTTGTCCACTGAATGCAGAATAATTAAAGAAGGCTCTTATATCATGTAGTATAGCTAATAAGTGCTGGAGAAAATTGGAGAGGGCTTCTATGAACTATGATGAACTTAGTCATTTTGTATTGCTATGATAAAATACCTGAGGCTGGGTACTTTATAAAGAAAAGAGAGTTATTTTGCTTACAGTTTTACAGGCTAAATTCCCAGATGGGGCAGCCCTATCTGATTGGCCTTTGGGGAGGGCCTTATGGCTGTGTCACTACCTGGTAGGTAACTTCCTATTGTGGAAGTACGTGGAAGAGAAAGAGGGAAAAAGTGGGAGAGAGAGAGAGAGCGAGAGTGGGTGAGAGGGAATGGTGTCACATGATAAGACAGGAAACAAGACACCAGTGAGTAGCCAGATTTGCCTTGATAGCAACCCACTCTGCAGGAACTAGACCTCTCCAGTGAGACTCCACTCACTCCATGAGAACAGCACTAATCCCTGCCAATGATGGAGCCCCTGTGGTTCCGGGGAGGGGGTAATCTGAGATCAAGCCTCCCATACATGTAACTTTGAGGGACACACTCAAGCAATGCCCAGACCATAACAAATGTTCATGTTTCTCCAGTCCCCTCTGAAGCTAATGGTGACTAGATTCTGGCCATTCAGATGGAAGCAGAACTGTTTTCAGGAATATCCAAGGTACACCCTTCAAGAGAACAAACTCAGCAAAATGCTGTGTGAGTTTTTCTTTCCCTTTCTCTTCTGGTTGCCAGGATCCTAGACAAGATGCTGGAGCACCAGCAGCCAGCTTACAAAGCTGTGTGCTGAGCATGGTAAAGCAGAAAGATGGAGGCTGTCTTGATTCCCAAAGTCTTTGTAGTGCTTCCCTACAGCTTTGACTGCTTCTTTCTGTATGTCTTTTAAATGAAAGAATAGAATTTTGTGGCTTTAAAATGGTTTCTTTTTCCTTTCGGATTTTCTATTTTATGTATCCAAACATAATCCTAGCTGAAACAGATACAAATTAATACTCTTAAAAGAATAAAAAGTGCTGTCTGAAAGAAAGGCAAGTATGTTTTCAATTAAAACAGATATTTTAACTAATATCTGAGGCATGGATGAATTGGTACCCTCAGATAGATTTGGTGTTACTAATCTAAAATGCACTCTATTAATTCATTTTCTTTTTCATCACCACAAATCCTTTAGTGATGTGGGGCTTTAGCTTGTCTTCCTATGCCAGGATAATTTTCCTATAAATTAGAGCAGAAAGAAAAAAGCCTTGTAAATCATCTCTCTCACTTAACTTGCCCATTGTCCTCTCTCTGCAGGAAACCTACAGGTTGCAGGAGGAAATGGCTGGTGGAAATGCAGCAGGAAGAATAACATGGTTTTGAAATGAGGTGAGAATAAGTGAAATTAGTGTAACAGCAGACCTTACCGGTTTTTCTCCCCCTACTTCACAAGCTCAAATTTGACAAAATCATTGAGAGGGATCTTTGTTTTAAATGAGAGCAGGACAAGGACATATCTTTCTAAAGATGGCACTAAATGAGGTGGAAAGGGAAGGCGACTCTGATGATAAATCAAAAATGCCACCCCCTTCTGTCTATCCCCTGCACCCCAGTCCAACACATCAGACCAGATCACAACATCAGCGATCATTTTGTAGTCCTAGGGTGTGGTACATTTAGAGAATAGTCCCTCTTTACAGCTTTGATAATTTTAGAAAGGCATTCAGAATTTGGGAATCAAAGTAATGTGTTGTGTTTCTCAAATTCTGCAATTTTCCAAGAAGGACCAGAATTAATTAACCAAATCAAATCTGTTGTGATGAGACAAATTCCAAAATATGATCCAGTAGGATTTAGAAAGCGATTAACCCTACTTAATACAATAAAACAGAATAATAAATAAATAGAATAGTAACAATATGAACAGGAATAAAACAAAATGGCACAGCTCAGAAGTGAGTATAGGAACAATAAGGACTGAGAGTGCAGCCCTATGTCAGCCTCACAAAGAGATGACAGTAGCAAGGTCTGGGGCATCGGTTTTAGGATTCCTCACTGCCGCAGTTGGCAAGATGGCGCTGGCCACTTTCCGGAAGGTCATCTGGGCTATTGGTTGGGATCCGTGCTTCTCACCGAAGGAATCTCCCCCTGGCTGGGTCACTGGGCACTCGGAACTGGTGTTTTGAGAGAGCGAGGCAGAGCACATGGTATTCTGATGCTTCAGCCTTAGAAGTGGCATATGGTTGCTCTTGTGCTTTCTATTTAAAGCAGTCACAAAGGTTCACCTAGGCTCAAGGGGAGGGACACAGACCTATTCACTCTGTGGAAGCTGGGCCAGGCTCACACTGTAGGAAGTGCTGGTGGGAGGGGATATATTGTTATTGCCTTCTTGGGAAAATGCAGTCTACTGCACTAGAAGTGCCCAAGAAGGGAAACTGAAGGCTTTTCAGCCAGCTAATTAGCCTGAGCGCTCATCTACCACATACTAGCTCTCAGAACATGAGGCTTTCAGAAATCAAAAGGGTCAAATTGCCAGGCACCACTACTTTTGACAAGAATTTCAGAGTTATTTTGCTTTTACTAAGAATCAGATGGCTTAGGGAGACTACTGTCTTGTCCCTGTGCACTGAAAGGCAGAGCTGTCCTAAACTTGGGTTTCTATGGCAGTGGGCTCCATGCTAATGGCTTCTTGTCATAACTGGTCCCTGGCCTTGGGGGAGGGGGGGTGAAGTAGGCAATGCATTCTGGGAGCTGGCCCCTGGACAGCCATCGCCTTTCTTACTGCCATGGTGACATATATTTTTACTGTAATAAATAGCAGTAACCCAAGTTTTCCTAGCCTGTGGGTATAAATAAGGTCACATTAACTGCAGTAAATCACATCGCAGTTGTTAATACCCTCATCTAGTATAGAATTTTCTTACTATTTCAGGAGTATGCAGGGGTCATCTCACCTACATTTACTAATCATTTGCCTTTTTATCTTTTCCTCCAGGCCACCCTGTTTGATGTTTCCTGCCCCTTAAGCCATTCAAAGGCGAGCTTCTCCTCACTGCTGCCAGTAAGCAAACTGCATCTGCCCTGGGGTCCAAAGCAGCACTGTGGACTTGAAGTCCTCAAGGAGCTACAGGCATACTACCTTGGCAGCAGAGATTCAGCCAGTGTTTCCAGTTCATCCCCACCTCCCTGCCCACAGTTCTGGGCCTCACCTTGTTACGTGGGTAACAGACAGCGCTGACTGAACCCTTGTGTCTCACAGAGCCCCACATGACAACAGTCACCTCAGCCTCTGCAAACAACCTCTCTCTCCACAGGGCTCAGATGAGAATCCAGGGAAACCAGCTTGAAATAGATGCCAGTAGGTTACCTACCCTGCTGAGTCATTGGACATTTCTATATATGTCTGATTTCCAGCACAGAACACAAATTAGGCTCAAACTCAAATCCCTGCTCCATTACTAACTGTGCACTGTGTGCCAGAGTGCATTTTCTGAAATCCACTCTGAGAGGTAGGTAGACTGACAGTAGTACAGTTTCCATCCTTCACATGAAGAAATGAATTTTTAGTGAGAATAAGCAGGGAGCCTGAGCTGAGATAATAATTAAGAGGTGGATCGAACACATTAGTGGAGGTCTTTGAACAGCAAATCTGGGCCTCTCCTTGGAGTCACTTTATGGTGATAGGTCACCAAGCCCAGCTAGGACACTCCAGTCAGAGGACTTTTCTTCCAACTCTGCTCATAGTACGTTGGTCCGTTGTAGCATTTGCTGGATTTTATAGCACCATTTTAAATGTCAGTCTTCCCCACTAAGTGTGTCTAGTGCCAGCCAAGTGCCAGGCATGGAAGAGACTTGATAAACATCTATTGGTGGATGAATGTGAATCTCTTAATGTTTCTCTAATGTGTCTCTAATGGCAGCCTCTCACCCCACAGAACACCTGGAAATATAGAAGCCTTTTTGGTTGTCACAAAACGGAAGCGATGCTCCCAGACTTTAGTGACCAGAGCCATCAGTTTGGCCTACGATATTACCCAACAGAAAGGGATTTTGAAAGCAGGCCTAGTATTCTAAAATCTGCCCTTATGAAACAGAAAAGGTACTAAGGTTGCCCAATTGTTATAAAGATGAAATAAAGCAAACACGTTAAGTTTTAAAAGATCAGGGCTTGAAACGAAGTAGATGCTTGATAAATAGCTGATTTGATGGCTGACAGGAGAGACCTAAGAAAAATAGGGCTTTTGCCTAGATATTAAGGTCAAATCAGGTACTCTCCTCAGGAAAATTGAGTGAGATTTCTTCAGCAAGTTGACCTCAGGGTCTATTTCCTGCAAATTAAACAGACTCCCCGCAGAGGGCGCTCTTCTCGACTCCGTTCTCCATTCCCACCGCCGCAGGTAAGGCGTCCTTGGGACAGAAACGCGAGTAACTCACCTGTCTCATTGTGTCCCCTTGTGCTCTTCACTTCCCACCGCTGAATGAATTTACTTTCCACCCGGTTCTTATGAGAGACAGTATGTCATAGCAACGTTTAAAAAATGTAGATAAAAATAGTAAAACCATAATCTTACCTTATCATAACTATTTTAAAAATTGCCACCCAGTAGCTTCCTGATAAGAACGAGTTTTTATAGAGTTGTTGCCATAATGTATATACTATTTTGACTTCCCCGTACCCAATTTATATTATGTATTTCCATACTTCCATGTTGGCTATATAATTATAATGTTTAATGGCTGTAAAATATTCCATTGCTTTAATATGCTGTCCCATCCTGTTGAATTCTGAGGTTCTCACTAGGAAGTGCAGTAATAAATTTTTTTACAAACAGTTTTTTTAGTATTGCTAAAATATTTCATGGACTAAATCCTTAGCAGCTCTAGATACAGGGTCAAACCAGTATGAACATTATAACTCTGGTTCTGTATTGCTTTATTACTTTCCAAAAAGGTTGTACTAATTTATAATGCCATTAGAAGTATGTAAGAATCTTCTAAAGATTTTTAGCAGCCTCAGACCATTTTATTTTAAAAAATTAGCAGGTGTAACATGATTAAGTGAAGCTTAATTTGCATCTATTCGATGAATGTCAAGTACGATTATTTTCTATAAGTTGTATTTTCTATTTACATTTACTCGATTTTGAACGTTCATATCATCAAACTGCCCTTAACACAGTTGAGGAGAGTGAAATGAAAGAAACTGAGTGGGTGTGGGACCTCTGGCTCCACAGTCTTCCAACTTAACCTCTTTCTGTCTGGCACAACTTATCTTGTTTGGAAGGGAGTGGGCTGATTCTCTCATTCTTTCTAGCTCTAGAATTAAATTAGTCCAAATACTCTACATGAAACAGATGTAACCATACACAGCATTATCAAATATTTTACCTGTAACTAGCATGGGTACGTATCAAATTTAACACTGGGGTATCTGGAATTCTTAAAATTTCAGAGAACTTCATGGTTTCAGAGCAGCATGTGAGGGTAGATGGGGAAACTCTTCATCCATTCAATCCCTCGTTTATCCAGACATCTCACAGATTCATGGTGGGCGGCGATGAAGGCAGCAAGGGGAAGTGGAAGAGAGAGATGGACAGCGGACACACAGGGGTGTGCTGAGGGCTGCCATCAGCAACATAGGGGTGCAAGTGGAGGGGAAACTCTCAGTGTACAGGGAATGGCAAGCAGGCAGCAAGAAAAGACAACTTACTAATAATAGTGAGAAGTTAAGTTTCTGGAATATATTGTGGATTGGACACAAATAGAGCTGGACATAAATGGGGGTTAGATTTTATGCCAAGCAAAGGAGTCTGGTTTTTATCTTCTGGGAAGCTTGGAAGCTTTGATTATATGAACAAGCAGGGAGCCAGGGAGAGGTTTTTAAGCAAGGGAGTGACATGGCCAGAGTCCTTTTTCTTTTGTTTTTTAAGATCACTTCTGGGAATCAACCACTTTTTTTTTTTTTTGGTACAGGGGATCGAACTCGGGTCCTTGTGCTTGTGCAGCAGGCTGCAAAACCACTGAGCTAAATCCCTGGTCCAACTTCTGGGAATCTACAAGTGCTGTTAGAATATACTCATCCCAAAGCTGGGGCTAATTTTGTGAGTATGTCTTGACTTTAGTTATTCTCTGTTCAATACAGTATTTAGTGATACCTTTTTATTTCTCTACAACTATTGGGTGTCTGAAAAGTTGGGAAACATAGGGAGAACTTGTTCTTAATTAGTATGTTGGTCATCTTTTCTAATATGTGAAATTATTTTCATTCAAACTCCAGACATCTTTTCTCGTGAAGCACCTGTACATGTAAAACAATAGATCCCATTGGGAATTTGTAAAATACATAATAGTTATACCATGTCCCAAGGTGGATAATAAGTTACATACATGATCATGTTATCAAATCTGGGATACCATAGATCTTGTGACAGGGAAAAGAGAACATGGTGTAGCCATGGTATGGTTCATGGCTTCTATTGAGACCAAGCAAGCATCCATTCCTCTCATATTTGATTGGACAAAGCATCTTTGGCCATACATCACCCCCAGGTTCCACATGCCCCCACCTGAGTGGGCAATAAAAGTCACACAGAGAAGAAACTAGGTACAGATAGTCTGTACTCTTATGCAATGTATGCACGAGTAGCCACATCCAGATATACACCTCAATTATTAAGAAAGGTCTTAACTAATTTTTGAGTGATGAAATCAGGACCAGTCATCTTGTGTTTGCCCTTGGCTACGTTCCCTTCACATGCCTGCCCTGCTTTGTATTTCAGACTGCTCACCCTGACCAAATAGGTTTCCAGGGTGTGAGAAAGAGAACAATCAGGGCATCGCTCCCTTCTCTGCTCCTGGTAGCTTCTCTGTGGCTGTGTACCCCCAGGCTCCAGCAAGCACACAGCTGTCTGAGCCCAGCTGTCTGTGAGCAGTCCCCACTCCTTAGCTCCCACTCTGGCTCTTCTTAGGGAGGAGTGTGGCTTCTTAAATTCCCAGTCCCTATGTGCTTCACTATTTGCTCCTTTGACTCTTTTCATACCTTTATGAACAGTTCTCCATATGAAATCCCCTCTGTTGAATGAAGTGCTCTGAGTTCTATTTTCCTAGCTGGATCCTGCATAACACAGGTTCTATTCTGTCCTGAAGACTAATTACCTTTCTCAAAGTTATCCTGTACATTAAGCAATCTCTACTCCAGTGGTACAATTATCCAAGGTTGGCTGTGGATACTTGAGAAAGTGTGGTGAAGTTCCTTTAAACCTCATTTTCCAAGACTAGGCCCCTTGCTTATTGTTCTAGTTCCAACAGATATGGCTATGTGTCATAAATAAATACTTTGAAAATAAATATTTTAAAAATCTATATAACTTCTCCTCTCCTTTAAAAATAGGGCAGAGCAGGGCAAAGGCAGGGGAATCATTCAAGGAAAAGCAAGCCAGTGATTGGCCCAGGTTCTACTTTTCAAAAAATGGTAAGTTTTTCACATGTGTGTGTTTAAAGTACAAGTAGATATTACTACTTATCTCATCTACAGGTATACATACATGCACACATATGACATTTACAAATTCATACACATAGGATACATAGGAGATTTAAATATCTTGAAGAGTATGATTTTATTAGTAGTCTTTAAAGAGTTTACTTAAAGACCCTTAGAATTATAATGATCAGAACCAAAGAATGATTCATTTAAAAGCTTCTATGCTTTGTATTGACTTTCTATTGATGCCTTTGATACAATAATGGAATCCGATTTTAAATTTGGAAGGGAGTAGATAGAGACACTGAAGAAAAAAAAAATTGATGGCAACCAGACAGAAGAAATTTTTGCAAATAAGTACTGGGTGAATGGGCAAATGACAGCCTTGGAGACAGCGAAGTCACGTGATGCTTCCCCCTGAATTAACAAGGGGATTTTGCTTCAAGGTTCTACAGGGGAGAGAAACAGGAAGGGCTGGTTTCTAGGGAACAGTTTGCTCATCTTGACTCAATCTGCTGCTGGCCTTACAGCACCAGCAGGGATGGCTGCTGCTGGGGACGTAGCTCAGGAGGGCAATTGCTAAGTGTTTTCTAATGGTTTCAAAAGTCCCTGGTGGAGCTGCTTTCCAGAGGCTGTCATCACTGGGCAGATGGGGGCTGTATATGGGAGTCAGGTAGTTACTGGGGGTTTCTGAGTCAAAATGATGCCAGTTCCTCTAAGGAACATTTACTAAGGAATGCAGTAGCATCAGGCCCCTCCAGTGCCCAAGTGTGAACATCAGAACAAACTAGCCTGCCTTCAAATCCCAGCTCAGCCACTTGCTACATGAGCTTGAGCACATTGTCTAATTTCTTTGAACCACAATCTCTGCTTTCATAAGAGTGGGGACTATAATATCTTACTGGGCAGGAATGTAACGCCTGGTTCATAAAAAGCACTTAATGATGCATTATTTTTATTGATAGTAAGTTATTCATATTGCTGTATTTGTAAAATGCTCACAACCAGTTTATAATAGAATTACATGCCTCTGCTTTTTTACAGGGCTACAGGGACTCTTCAATCCACTTCTTTTACTATACAGACTAAGAATCCAGAGCCCAGAGAAAATTGCCTAAATGAGATAACTAGTGAATAGCAGGCATGGAACTATAACTCAGTTTCTTTATTCCCATTCTGTGGCCCTTTCTACTCAACCAGGAATAGCACAAGCACTCCAACTTGGTGCGCACACTCTCCTGTCCACCTCTTCCCCAACAGAAGAGGCATCGTCCACCATGAAGGGGTCACAGCAGCATCGACCCTCCTTCCTCTCACTTTAGTTAAGTGTTACTCTCTGTATCTCTCCATCTCTTTTTTCATATCATAGACTTGATTTTGTCTCTTCCCCAAATCTTATTCTTTACTCACCTTCTCCCCCTTAAATGCTCTGACATCCTGCACCTCATTAGTGTTTCAATTCACTCAATAAACATTTATAGAGCGCTTTCAAGGGTGGTAGACACCTGCGAATGAATATTAAGATAACTGCAGGGATTCGTAATCTGTGAAAGAAATGAACTTGCAAACAGAAATCCCAGCACTTTGTGCTCAGAGGCGGAAAAGAAGACCCCAGCATCTGAGAACATCCCACCAGCAGGAGGCAGTATAGCACATGCTTGACAGCATGTGCTGGCGTCAGATCACTTGGATTTGAATCGCAGGTCCTCCCTCCTCCGGTGCCCTTGGAGGAATTGCATATACTCAGTGAGCACTGTTTTCCTCCTCTATAAAGTAGGAATCATGATAATACCTGCCTCAGAGGGACTGTGGGGGCTTAGATGAGAAAACTGTTAAAACTTTAAATATTTAAAAGTATTTGCAAGTTGTCACCTCCCTTTAAATGCAGAGTCAAGCAGGGTAAAGGCAGGAAATCTATCTGAGAGCGAACAGTAAGCGTTCAATGAAAGCCATTTCTTATTGCCTTAAGAAGGAGGGTAAATAGAGATTACTCATCACCGAAAAGCCGGAGTTTAGGTTATTTATGAAAAAGGATCAGGATCTCTCCTCTCTGCATCCAAAGCAAAACTTTTATAGTTCTGTTGTAAACTTGAATGATCAGTGTGATCAAGAGGGGCCAAGGGACTGGCCCTGAGGGCAGTTGATGATTGACTTTCTAGGGAGGTAGACTTTCTGGCAAATAGGCAAAGCTTGTGGAAATCAGCATCTTACAACCTGTGTGGTCCAGCTGTGGGCTGAACAAAGAGTGGCATATGTGATGTAAGAGCTCTGAATAGAGCCCAAGATTGCATGTTCTGTGTGGGGGAAAATGGTTTACTTGATGAATACTTGATTTCTTCCTTAGCATCTTTTCCTACTAAGGAGCATAAGGCTGAAATAGCATGAGGCTATTTCTCTACCTTGCTGGCTCTGTTTCTAGGTGAATTGATAATTTTCTATTCAGTTCCCAGCTTATAGAGAAGTTCCCCAGGCAAAACCAGAAACAGGAACAAAAAAATTCCGATAGTCAAACAAAACACAAATGTCCCCTGCCTTGTTCCAAAAAAAATGAACTCTCTGGAAAACAGACATTGGATTAATTCTGCAACAGGCTGGCACACTTGCGGGTTGCAACTAAGGGCACCCTGTAAGCTGTGGCAGACTGTGCAACTCATCCAGTCCTCTGTGTGTGTGTCCTCATGTGCATGAACGAGTGTGTGTGTTCTCATGTGTGTGAATGGGTGTGGGTGTGAGTGTGTGTTTCCTCACGTACATGAAAGAGTGTGTGTCCTTATATGTGTGAAGGAGTGTGTGTGTGTGTGTGTGTGTGTTGCTGGGGTGAGGAACTGGTTTAAAGGGGATGGTTGTGGCTCAGATAGGATGGGAACTCATTTTCGTTTGGAATCAAATGCATTCAGGACTGGATAAAATGGAAAACTTTATTCAGCATTTTTCTGAAAGAAGCCACCCAAGGTCTCCTTTCTCAGCATCTGGGACCACAAATGCCACCTAAGTCACACAGGCTAGGTCCATGCACACACATATGTAATTTTTAATATCCCCACATGACCAGAATGGATTTGTTCCATTCAGTGGGAAGCCACAACATTTATTACATCTCTTTCTCAAATAAACCTCAAAGCAAGCATTTCATCTTTCCTCATGTAATCATCATAAGGTAGAAAATGAAATTTCCCAACCTAAAAGCATGTTGCTAAGAGCTCCAGGGCACTGCATGTCACTTCCTACTTTGATGTGTTCATGGAGGGGGAAGCGGGATGACAATAAAAAAAAAGAAAAAGAAAAGAAAAGAGAAAGATGCTCCACACCTTCCTTGAGATTTTCAGAAAGGAATTTTTTTTTAACTCTTTATGTAATGACAAGATGGAGCTGATTAAAAGAAGACAAGGGAAGTGCCGGTGCCAGGCCACTTCAGAAATGAAGCATTCCAGAAAGGCATGTACAAGCTCCTGTCAGCAACAGTGATGATTTCATGGCCCCTCTTGCATATTAATGAACTACAAGTAACCTCACTGTAGTGGTGCAGATGCAACATTTCAGGAGCTGTGCCAGAATGCCGCAAGAAAAGCCAGCTCTGGGGAAAATACATTTCGCAATAGAATTAGGAGAACAGCTATCTGATATGGCCATAGGAATCATCCCCACCCCTGAAACACAAAGAAGCTCCAGGGCGCTGGTGGCTAGTGAAGATGGGGCGCACGGGGTTATTCATCTGAATTGGGTTCACGGGAATGTGCTCCATCCTCAAGCCTTTTGACACTGCCTGTTTCCTGAAGCAACAAAATCATTTGCCCAAAGGTCGAGCTCAGGTGAATTGATGACTTTGGCTGCCTATTTCTCTGGTGTGATTAAAAAAAAAAACTGTTTAAAAATGTAATCTGTCTTGATCCTGAAACAAAACACCTCCTTTTGCCCCTCTCCTCCACCCCCAACTGCCTGTCAGGTGTTTTTCTTTTCCAACTTCTTGCAATCTCTGGTTGCATTTCCAGACAGAAGATGCGGTCTTGGCAATTCTCTTTTCTTCCAGTGCTTCTCCAGAATGCGCTCGATTCTCACCCCCTTGTTCACTCACTCCCCTTTGCCCTGTATGCACAGCACAGCCGCCACTGTCTTCTGTGCTCACCATCTGTTCCTAAAATTCCTATGATACAGAAATCACATGACAGTTCGAGGTACAGCCATCTCCATACCTCACGCTTTCACGGGGCGGGTTTGGAGGGAACAGCTGTGGCTCTGTCGTGGGAGGCTGACCAGCTCGTATGGTATCAGCCAGCCCTCCTGAGAGACCTTCCAGGCGGCTGCTGGCTCTGTCCGGTGTTTTTGTGAGACTGAAAATGGAGGATAAAGCCACAGCCTGCATTTTCAGCTGAGTCCCAGGCTAGATTCCAGCCACGGAGAAAACATGGACAGAGCAATGCTCTGTACTCTCTGGTAGGAAAATAACCCACCTAGAACTGACTCAGTCACTTTCTCATTCGTCCCCTGCCGTGCAAATGCTATGTAACAAGACACCCTGAGATTCATCGGTTTAACACAGTGAAGGTTCCATCTCACCCGTAGGGCTGTAGGTCAGCTGGGGTTGGCTGACCTGTGCTGGGCTTGCTTCCAAGCTGCATATTAGGGCCAGGTTGGCTCCACATTCTCTCAGCCTTAATGGACAGGTCATGGCAGAAGTGTAACAGTAAATCAAATTGTGTTTGTGTCCTATCTGTTACATGTGTGTAGACATCCGAGAGGGGTTTATTAAGGGAATTGGCTCACATGATCATACAGCAGAAAAGTGCATTTTCTCAACATATCCTCTTGGAGAGGCTATAGTTGGGTTAAAGACCCTGAGATGTTGGTTGCCTGACTCAGCCCAAATCAAAGGCCATAGTCCCAGGGAAGCTAATGGTATAACTTAGTCTGAGACCAAAAGCCTGAGGATCCAAGGAACGGCCCCAGGTATAAGTCCCGGAATCCAAAGACCAATAAGCCTGGCATTCTGATGTCCAAAGTAGATATGTAGTGTGTCCCAGTTTTAGGGACAGATGGAGATTGCCTTCTTTATTTATTCTGTTTGGGCCTGCAGCACCCTTCCCCCCCACCAAGGCTGGTCTTTTCCACCTTACCCACTCAGACTCACACCCTGTCAGTCTCTGGACGCACTCCCACTGACATACTCGAAATACATCTTTTCCAATTTTCCAGGTATCCTTAGTCCAGTGAACTTGACACTAAAATTAAATATCATACGTGCAGTTTGGACCAGTGAGAATGGAGGAGACATTTGCTAGGCGCTCTTAGAAAATTAGTCTTCTCTGTCACGAAAACTACTTGGAGAGACTCTGTAAGAAGTGTTGTGATTAGCATGCCCTTTGTAACTGCTGAGGGATGAAGTGTGATGGTAACCTGACTCCCAAAGGACATGTGTGAAAGAACTATAGGAAAATCAATGCATGCTCCGATCATCCTAACCCCTGAAGCCTGCTCTATTTGGGGTTAATTTAGCAAGTAAATTAGCTGTATTATTTATTGGGTTTAAGTTACTCCAGTTAACATTGTTTTAGTGGATTCACTCTCTGGGTGACTTGGGGACCGAGAGAGAGAGAGAGAGAGAGAGAGAGAGAGAGAGGTTTAATTCCTTTGTACCTCAAAAGTCTCAGTGGAATAATCCACTGATGAATTCATAGTCCAATGTGCTGCTAGGAGGTGGGTGCGGTGGGAAGCGGCAGGTCACTGACATCGTGACCTGGAGTGGGGAGTCTCCCTCCTCCTCTCCTCCCTTGGCTCTCTACTTCCCAGCTGCCACTGATGAGCAGCTGCCTTCCACCCAGGCCCTCCTGCTTCTCCCTTGGAGCCAGGCAAGCATGGGCTGAAACTGAGGCAAAACAAACCTCTCCTCCTTGAAGTTGTGGGTGTTGGGTATCTTGTCCCAGCCCTGAGACCGTACCTAAGGTGTCCACAACAATGGTTGTGTTGCGGTTATGTGACAGTGGATGGGATGCTCACAGCGAGTAGGGCCAGTTCGCACGAGTCTGCAGGTTGGTCCCACGGGAGGGAAAGGGGAGGCTCAGGGGACAGTCAGTTACCACACTTTCTGCTCTCAGTGCTCCCTCTGCTAAAAGAGGCTCTGTTGATCTAATTTTCCTCACACTCACAAGGTAGCAGAGAGCCTGGTAGAAAACATTGAAAAGATATTAGGTCCTTCTTTTTCCTCTTTATAGTTATTATTTCTTTGGATGGTTAAAAATAAAAAACAATTAAATTTTGGTAGGTTAGCAAGAGAACTTGTTTTTGTTATGTTCTTTGAGACAGGGTCTCACTATGTAGTTCAGTCTGGCCTGGAACTTGCTATGTAACTTAGGCTAACCTTGAACTGATGCCAATCCTCCTGCCTCAGCCTCCCAAATACGGGGATTACAGGTGTGCACTCCCATACCCGGCTAGCAATAGAACTTTTAGGCAACATTATTAATTTCATGGTTTCTATATTCAAAAGCAACGAATTTCTCCCTTATTTTGTGGGCATCTGTTTTCCCTATTCCTTGCCAGTAGCTCATTTTCCTTCTCTCTGTTTTCTGTCTTCCTATGTTTTACCAACAGACTCTGCCTGGTTTCTTTTTCCTTCTTCCCTACCTCTCCCTATTATCCTCTCCCCCGCTCACTTTGGGAAAGGACTTCTGAGACTCCGACATTTTCAACCTCAAGGTTTCCTCAAGCAAGAGCTGATACGTACCCTCCAAATGCAGAGATCCTGGAGCCAATGGTGTCTGAGCACGTGCTGGGTCCTGGGCTCTGGACTCACTAAGCTTTCTGGACCGTGTTCCCCTCTTCTCTATAGAACTGGTCTAATTTTCTTACCTGTGAGCCACTGTCGAGGACTAAATGAAGTTGTGAGTGGCTAATACCTGAGGCTGCATAAACACCTGAGGCAATGGAGCATCTCCTTCCTCCCAGCTCCTCTAAGTAAGGTCATAGTTGTAAAATGCCCCATGTAGAGTAGGTACCAAGCACTAAATGTCCAAGATTTGTTCCTGATTTAAACAGAACAGCTCCTGACACCATCATTTTCCTGTCTTAGGCTTTTTCCCCCCAATAAACAAGTCTTTTCCTAATTGAGTAGCTGAAACAGCTCTTGTCCAAACACTGAGAACACAGAGGTGAGCTGTTAGTTCATGGCTACTGAGAGAATTCTGGGAATGCTTCCTGCATGCCCTTAGGCAGATGGTCGCCCCACATATAACACAAATTAATGTAAAATATATTCATGTATGTATTAATTAATGCTAATGTATTCATCAGTGGCTTGGATAATGGGCAGTCCATTCTGACATCTTCCTCCTAGCTCATTCACCAGAATGAGACTGAATGTTACTTAATTTTAGGCTCAAATCAGAAGATCTACTGTGATTTCAGGGGCTCCCTTTCTTCTGCGTCCCCTATGGCCACCTGCTGGCTATCTAAAAGTTCCTCTAACTAATGAAAAAAACTTCTGGATTGAAATTAGATGAGGGGCAGATGATGTCCGTACAAAGACTTGTATGGGGAGGAGAAAAAAACCTCTCACTCAGAGAAATTAAATAAAAGTAGGCATAGCAGTGAAGCAATACAGGTTGAACATCCTTCATCTGAAAGTTTAAAATCTGAAGTGCTCCAATCCCAAACTTTTCGAGAGGTGACATGATGCCAGAAGTGGGGAGCTCTGCATCTAATGTCATGGGACACGATGCGGTCAAAGTGCAGGCCTGCTGAAAACATTTTATAAAATTAGTGGGAGTCTATGTGTATAAGGTGCCTATGAAACAGAAATGAGTTTCAAGTTCAGATGTGGGTCCCAAGCCCGGTATATCTCATTAGGCACACACGAATGATGGCGCTTGCATAGAGAGTTCAGGCATTAATAAGGTGCTGCCTTCAAGGAGCTTACAGTCAAATTTGGATGCTATGGAGTGAGATGAGATGGATACTATTTATAGATACATGTAATGTTCTGTTCTTTTTTGGCCCTGCTGTCCTATATTTATTCTGTTGACCTTAAATCTTCAGTATTGAGACTGTCGGCTCTTCTATGTCCCGGATTGGGTTGTCAGAACTTCTCTTACCAGGAAGTAAACAGCTAAATAGAGGTTCTTCCTGAATCTGGAGGAGGTGATACACTGTGTCCTTCCTTCCTATGGTATGTTTCTGCTTAAACTGGGAGTACTTCATTCTAGTAGAAAACAAGAAGAAGAATAAGAACAAGAACAGCAACAACAAAAGCTACCCTAGCCAATGTATGAAAACAAATCATTAACATGGGGAATGAAAAACACAGGCAGATACTGATGGAATGGATCAATGAAAACAGAAATCTAAGTCCTGATGGCTATAGCAGGCATCATCACAACTATCCTGTGAGAGCCTGAAGGCAGATGGTATAGGACCAGGTATGCATTCAGATGTGCTTCTGTTTCTGTAAACTCAGACTCTTGGACGAAATGACTGTTATAGTCTCCTCAGTGATGCTCCAGTGTCCTTGCCTCCTGCTATGCATCCTTTGGAGTAAGTCCTTCCTTGCAAACTGACTCTACTTAGTGACTCTTAGGAATCAGTGTGGCAGAAGCAATGAGATGTTGCGGCTGAGACTGAATTATAAAGATTCTGTGCTTCTCTCTCTCAGATGCTCTCTCCGAGGGAAGGAGGATCCCCATTTGTTTCCAGCCACCTGCCAATGTCCACCCAACAGCTGCATGAGAGAGTTTAGATGCAGAACTTCTCCCTCTGGACCCCTGAGATGGCTGCAGCCCACCTAAGTGCAAAACCTTTGTGAGGCTGAGCCAGGACCAGCGAGCTAAGCCACTTCCGGATTCTTGACCCACAGAACCTGTAGGATAGTGAAGTGTTATTTGTAAAGGTTTTTAGTTACTGAGTTTTGGAGCAATAAATAATGAATAGAGTTGTCCATTCATCTTTTAAAGTTGTGTTTCACTTTCTGATTGAAAAAGTAAAATATGCTTTTTGTTAAAACAGAAAAACAAAGAAAGCAAAAAAAGCCCCAAAATTGTAACTAAGAGTTTAGCAATATTTTCCCCATAGTGGATAGAGTGAACTATTTAAAATGTGTCAGATCGTGGCATTCCCTTGTTCAGAATGTCCAGGAATACCCCATTATATGTGGAATATAATCCAAAATTCTTGTTGAGGTGAATGCCACTGTCCTGATGACCACAGGACATCAGCTTTTTGCCTCACCACGAAGCTCCACAAGCATAGTCTCTTGTGGCTTGCAGTCCATCCCTCATGCTTTTGCCTCAGGGTTGTGTACTTGCTGTTTTCTTTGCTGACGGTCTTCCCCCTGACCATCTCATGCCGGCCCCCTTGCCCAGTTCTTCTCTGAACATGGCTTCCCCCATCTGTGTTCAGTGTCATGCCAAAGATGCCTTTCCCATGTGTCCATCCCTAATATCCCCCTTCACCTACCCTCCTACACTTTAGCTACATTGTGTTATTACCTCTTGCTTATTGCCTGTCTGTCCCTCCCCTACTAGTGCGCTTTTCTATAAATGCAGGGATTTGTTTACTGCTATATCCCAGTTCAAATAAATAACTGTTGACTGAATTTTAACATTCTTCATTATATACCCTCATTTCTCCCTCATCCAATTTTCTGATCCTGCTGGTTCTTCCCTCTGATCCAACCCAACATCAATTCAGAGGACTGTGGAATCTGTGATGCAGGGAGGAAGAGGAATGGGAAATGGCTCTGGAAGACCTAGTGGAGAATACCCACAGGGAAGGACTTCTAGAAGTAGAATTTCTAGGTCAAAGGGTGTGAGGTTTGTATATAATATATACCGCCTTTAAATATATATTGCCTTTAATTTTTATTTATATTAAATATACTTAGTATATATCGCATTTAAAAATAGTCAACATCTGTGTTAGAAATGGTTTTATGTTTGACAAAATCCATCCCCTCTACTCCATGGTGCCCAAAACAGACCACGCTTCCCAGCCTCCCTGTAGTTAGGTATAGTTGTATGGCTGAGTTCTAGCCAATGGGTTTCGGATGCAAATGGCACCTGTTCTAATTTTAGGCCACAATAATTCTCCGTGGACAATCTCCTGTCTTTCCTTTTCTTTCAGTAGAGGTTGCATAAAAAATAACAACTATGGTGGCTCTGGCAAATATTAACTGAAGACAGCAGATTCACAAGGCAGCAGATGCTTGGATTCTGGTGATTAGAGCAAGCCAACCAGGGACACATGCATCTGGTGAGATTCTGGCCAGCAATAAACCTGTATGTTGCTAAGCTCTTGTAGCAGACACTTCTGGTCACACAGATCACACTGTCACATACCCTTGGTTTACCTCTCACTTCAGCTGTAGCCAAGGAGAAGAATTCTATAAGTACTTGGGCAGATGTTGTGCTTACACTACCTCTAGCATACATTGTCCTTTTTGCTCTGGATCTTCTCTGCGCCTTCAGGAATCCTCTTGCCATTCTCACAAGCAAATACATCACAGACAAACGAGAGAATTAACATCTTCAGGGGAGACTGTCAATTGGTAGGGACAGAGTGAGAGGAGAAAGGCTTTGATCTTCACTCTTCAGGTAGACAGTTCTGGAAGGAATTATGTGTACTTTTTGGGAATCTCTGTGGAACTGAACCCACAGCAGTGATCCCAATAATATGTTCTGTATTGTGTTTTTCTTTGTTTTCAGTCTCACTCTTTTTCCTTCATTTTTGTCTCTGCTATCAATTCCTAAATGAGCTATCAGCACTGAGGTCCTTGACAGCTTCTGCTTGTAATGGAACCAAAACTAAGACAGTCATTGGTGTTTCAGGATTTATCTATTACAACTCCAGGACTTATCTTTAGAAATAGAGTGATCTCATTAAACGGGATGCTGAATCATAATAGAATTTAAAATACAGAGCATTAATGTAAAAAGAAGTGGCTATAAAGAAACTAATCTTGGAGTCTAGAAAAAAAAACATATTGTACAATGGCAAAACACTTGGGGAATGCCCATAGTGACCTGGAAGGTAGACAATGCATTACTGAGATTGTAGCTCTAGGGGCACTGGTTAGGAGAAATCAAAGTAACTGAGTGTGTTGGTATTTTATGCTTTTAAAACAATTATTGCAAAAAAGAGAAATAATGATGGCTGGATGGGTAAACAAAATGCAGTATATATGTAAAATAGCATGTTATTCAGCCTTTTAAAGGTAGGAAATGCTGACACATGTACAATATAGATGAATCTTGAATATACTATATCAAATGAAATAAACTACACAAAAAAGGACTAATTCTATTGATATAAGGTACCTAGAGTAGACAATTTATGGAAACAGAAAGCTGAATGATAGCTGCCAGGAGAAGGGGAAGGTGGTCAGAGAATAGGCAGTTTGTATTTCATAACTACAGAGATACAGTTTGGGTTAATTAAAAAAATTTCATGGCTAGATGATGATGATGATTGTACAACAATATGAATATATATAAGGCCAAGGAACTATACATTTAAAAATGAATAAGATAGTAAGCTTCATATCATGAATAACTTAAAACAATTCAAAAAAGAAATAACCTCTAGATGACATTGACCAGTTCGAAAGCAGAATAAAAAGGATAGAATCCACAAATTTTAGGGTACCAATAGATTGAAAAGCTATTTCCTGCCAGGACCAAAATAATAAAATATGAGCATGGAATGGGTTTCAACAACAGCCCCAAATGATTCAGCCTTGAGGCAAACATCAGCTGGAGGACATAGCCTTTCCACCCTGACCATAACGCTGGATAGTTTCAGAAAGTCACCATTGATATGAAAGAGAAGAGAATTGAGAAAAGAAAGAAATAATTTTGGTTTGCAAATCATATTTAGGAAAAGAATGTGAGCGTGGATACTGGTAGATGAAACTAAATGGAAGAAAATTTATCTGAAGTCTTTTAGGGCCAATAAATCCACAAAACTGACCTGAAAAAAAAAATCCTCTATTTGAAATTTAAAGACATCTTTAAATCCCCAAATGTGTATCAACTTGAAGTATGCTGTAAAAATGGCATCCCAAGGTAGGATTTCATCTCAACAGTGATCTTGCAAAGGACTAGCAAGAAAATGGATGAGAAGGAGTTTCTTAGAAGGGAGAACAAGAGGCCAGGAGCAATTGGCAAGGGAGTGGCTCTCTGGGGCCACCCAGGGTCTAACCAGGGACCAACCCTCCCTGCCAGGAAGTGGGAGGTCCCAGGCTGGCCCATCACTGCCAGATGTCAAACTGTGGCTTGTGTTCCGTCCATCCACTTTTCTCAGAGGAATATTTGGGCTGTTGTGTGGATGTGTTGACACATCCACATGGATGGCGTAGATAATGCATTTTCTGGAGATGCAGAGCTTTGAGACAGAAGTAGAGGTTGGTGGGGACTTTGAATGGTCTGGCCAAGTTGTCTCTGGAGAAGGGGAGATATGTTCTATGGTGGCAATAAGAAAGTGACCAGAAGAAAGTATTATGGACTTCAAAATGTGAACTGGTACTTGTTTTTATTAACAAAGCACACAACTAGATTATAATTCCCAGCTTTCCATGCAGTTAAGTGTGGCCCAAGTGATTGAAATTTGTTCAGTGAGGATTTGGGCAAAAGTGATGATGTGACTTTCAGGTGTGACCCACGCTTTCCTCCAGGGGAGATCTTTTCTGCTTCTGTAATGCAAGACAGGGCACAATAGCCAGGGTAATCTTGGGAATCCCTTTTGAAAACTTCAGAGCTACAAGATAGAAAAGGTTGAGGCCCCTGAATCCCACTAGAAGGAACAGCACCCAATCAGGAACAACCTTAGCAGATGACATGAGCAAGAAACAACTTTTGTTATGATAAGCTACTGATTTTTTTCCTGTACCAGGAGCTATAGCTATATCCACTGATATACTATTATATTATAAAAATATGTGCTGATTGTACCTACTTTGGTAAATTCAGAAAGGAAAAGAAAGGTAAAATATACTTGTTTTTCCCCTTCCCAGTAGTAACAACCTTTAATATTTTCATGTGTTTTCTCACTGCCATTTTCCTATAGACTATTATTTTGCACAAGAATCCTCATATGTGTTAGAAGATATTATGAAGAAAATTTTTTGATGTTAATATTTCCCAATCAAAATCCCTAATTGCTCAGATCATTTGACATGTATTTTAAAAGCATAAATTCTACAGTTGATCAAAACTGCTAGCAATAAAATGGTCTTTATTTTTCTTATCTTACTCATTTTCACATATCTTTTAGAGTGAGGAATTCTTATTTTTATGAGTTCATCCTCAGCATGTAATAGTGTTTTGAAAAGTGAAGAACTTAATGATTATCTATTGAATAAGTTGATAATTAAATACAGTGCTACCTTGGTTCATGAATTTGATTCTTTCTACAATTCTGGTTGCAAACCGAGTTGGACGAGAACCCAATCAAGTTCAATAGTTAGGTTAAATGTTGACCTTGTGGGGAAATTTGATTTGGTTTGCAACCAGAATCGTAGAGAAAATTGAGATCATGAACTGAGGTAGTACTGTAAATGGATGGATGGATGCAAGAAATTTTTCTTTAGGGTTATAGGAAAAAATATTTTTCATCATCCCAGAAATTTCTAAGTCATGTACAATGGTAAATAGTTACCTTGGAAGGGCTGTAGCAGTAGTTTTAAGCTTATATCAAATATGCTAAGTTATGCGCACTAAAGGGTAGAGAGGAAAAAGTTGACTTATGAACATATTTTTTTCTTCTTGGGAAAAGAGCAGAAATGGAAATAAAGAGGAGTTGGACAAGGAGATCAGCTGATTATGGGGCCAAACCCTTATCCCACGTTGTAGTATCCACCTATTTGTAAATTTAATACAACTAGATTCTTAACTGCAGAGGGTAAACAAGAAGATAAGATCTTCAGGCCTTCTTATGATTTGAATTCTCCATTCCAGAATGCCTACTGTGAATTAATTTGACTATTAATTAAGTCAGTACTCACGTATTTTTTTCCATGGGAGTTCCTTGTAATTGAAGAACATTTGTCTACACAGAGACACTGTGGGAAAAAATTCTTAAGGACCCCATTCTTTTAAAACTATAGAGGGCTGGGAATGTAGCTCAGCAACACAGTGTCTGCCTGGCAAGTGGAAGGCACTGAGTTCAGTTCCTAGTACCAAAAAAAAGACATATTTTCCAACAACTACAGGTACTACTTCTATGAACTTTTGCATATAATATTTCAGAGTAATGTGAGATCAGCTTATATCTTCCTCCTTTAATGATTCCTGTTTTTAATTTTCCAGATACTTAAAAGATTTTCTTCTTTCATATGTAAAATTCAAAACTTTTGCCAGAGTTTGGCTAAGAATGGGTTTGCTGGTTCTCATAAAATAAGATGTGGTGAGCTCTCTCAATATGCATATTTGTATCTTTCTCAATTTGGGTAGATTCCTTGAATTATCTTTATCACAGATGACTTCTGTCATCCTATGGCCTCCTAAATTTAGAAACTATGTCTTAGTCATATTTATACCTTTAGAACTTGGTATATAGTAGATGTGCAATGATGGGTTATTGAAATAAATGAAGGCTAGAATTGTCTGGAAAAGTCTCTAATGAAGGAGGTGTCCATTCACTGACAGAATGATATTTTATTGTATTTGACTGCCAATTCATTTTTTAAGTCTTCACAGACCACAGTTATGTATTTCTCCAACCAATGAAATTCTGCACAGGTGATTTGCTTTAGCTGATAGGATAGATATTATTGTGCTATTCTGATATTATTGTGCTCTAGAAAAAACTAGAGGAGCACTTATACATTCCTGCTTGCTATCTTTCATTGTCTTTGGAACCCGAGACTGCCATGTGAAGGTAGCCTTCTGGCCTACTAGACAATTCAATGCCACATGGAGCAATGATTTAATTTAGACACCATGCCCGCCCTGCAGAATAACTAGTCTACTGACCTCCAAACAGTTGAGCGAGACCACCTTAAAGTATTCAGGGCCAAGTCAAGTTGACTGGTCCAGGGATCAAGCCCATTTATTCACAAAATTGTAAGAAATACTTGTTTCATGCCTCTGAGTTTTGGATAGATTTGTTATGCAGCAAAAGCCAACTGCTATAGGAAGGTACTCACTGAATCATTCCAGCCTTAGAGGATATTAAGTGATTAATGTTTTTAAAAGATAACTTTTATCTCGTTGTTTCTAAAATTCAACAGAGAAGCATCTTCCAATTTTAAGTGAAGATGACTTTGAATTTAGAATTCTGTACTTAACTAGACTATCAATCAAATGTGAGGACAAAATGCAAACTTTCACAATTCACAAAGTCTCAGAATGTTTATATTTCGGGCATACTATTTTGAAGAATCAGTTGAGGAATTAAAAGCTATTAAACAAACAAATAAAAGAGAGTGTAAGCCATAAAAAATAGTGGAACTAATCCAAGAATCTGTTCCAGGTAGTTTTTGATAGTATTTAGCCTCACACTGATCTTCTGTGCCCTCCTTTTATTATTGTGGCTGGGAGCCTGAAAACCACCTGTCTGAGACTTCACTGCCAGCTAGATTCTGATTTGTTTCCTCCAATGGGAGAATGTGAATGAAATGAGAAAGTAGGATGGAGATAGAAGGTCATTTGATTCTGGCAGTGCCTTCAGTCACGTTAGTACAACCATACCAGCCTCATTAGAGGACTTCCAGCAGCATCCCTGGGAATACATGTTCCTGCAGCACCAAGGGGTTGGAGGCTTAGGAGATTCTGATTGGGAATGAGTGGTGTGGGCTCATGAGTCCTGCAGAGGTGGTAGTGGATCTCTGCAGTGATAGTCTGTGGGTCAGATCACCTAATACCTTTTGCTCCTCAAGTCCTTCTAGTACTTTTCTAATGAATTACCTGAATTAAAACCCTCCCTGCTTTAATTACCTAGAGTGGCTCCTGTTTCTTGACTGGGTACTGAATGATATGGAGCCCAGGGAAATGAAATTACAGGCTGAGAAACATTTCAATAGGCTTGGAAGCAAAGTAATCGATCTACTTTATATAGAAAGTCAGTGAGCTCCAAGAATATTATCTGGAAGAAGAATGGAATTATTTCTGAGCAGTAGAAAGTCTAAGAAATATAATAAAGAAATTGTGTAATTCTATTGAAAATAAAATATGATTTATAATGCCAGGAAAGACTAAAATATATGGGAGAGCAATGGTCAAAACGAAGCAAACTAAAATGTGGAATGATGTGAAGACCCTGATGGAATAGGAGATCCTCTTTGACTTTGATTCTAGGACCATTTGTCTTTGTGTGGTACAGTGGTCATCTCCTGTGACATTCCTGGAAAACAAATGTAACCCTAAAACTAACTTGGCTCCATGTGAGTAATACACAATACAGCCTGTTCATCTCATCTCTAAAAATCCATTGAAACATGAAAGATCTTTCTATAATTATGGCTTTAGAATATAATGCAAAAGTAAGGATCTGAGGAAAGGAATTGAGATTTGGAAGGACAAGAAAGACTCAGATAGGGATGTTCTCATCTTATAAATGCTGAGCCAAGTAAAAGAGAATGCTGATAAAATAAGACGTAAGATGCTCTAGTACATTATTTAATGCTACAAAGTGCTGCTAGAAGTACTAGTAGTAGAACCCTATGAAATTTGAAGTAACCAAAACGTAGTTGAAGTAAGTTAAATTTTTACCTTTTATAGAGAGGAGTCAAAGAATAATTTCTGAAATCAAAGAGCCAATACATACAGTTATTAACATATTATTTAGAGTTCAATATTTAGGTAAATGATCTTGTAGGTAAGAGAATTAGGGTTGAGCAGGGGTATAATAGTGTTTTTCATCTCTTCTATACTATTTTAATGTAAGGTTATCACTTTGATAAAAGGAGCTGTTTAAAAGAAAACACTAAGGGGCCAGGGATTTAGCTCAGTGGTTGCACCGCCTGCCTTGCAAGCACAAGGTCCCGAGTTCGATCCCTGGTACCGCCCCCCCCCAGAAAAAAAAGAAAACAGTGCATAAGAGAAGAAGGGTAACCTGGTAATGTTCTTACTTATGAACCTCATAACCTAGCTTCATCTTCACCCGTAGAATGAAGGAGTTGGATTAGATAATCTGAGGTGCTTCTGGCTACAAAATTCTGAGTGTCTATAAAGAATGGAATACATTCCTCTTAGAAAGAGATTTTTGAGTCACTCTACATTTCTCCATCTTTTCTTCTTCCCTGAGAATCATGCTTAGAGACAGCCATTCAAAATACAGCAAAACCTTGGATTGTAACTTATTCTGTGAATGTTCTATAATTCAAGCAAACATTTTCAATACATTTTACCTTGATAAATGAGTGATGTCTCCCAATACAAGCAGTACATGATGCTGAATGTCACATGATCACAACTGAGCCAGTGGTGTTCTCTCTCTCTCTCTCTCTCTCTCTCTCTCTCTCTCTCTCATTGTAGGGTTGTGGGTGATCATTTCCCAACAGCAAGAAGTGAGGAATCCCTCACTTCAAACAAGATTAGGGAAATGTGTAAAATGTGAGAAACAGTGAAAAATTTTGTAGCAAAGCACCACCCAAATAAGTAGCAATATGAGCAATGAATCTGTTTAACAACAATGCAATGTCACATTTACATTTCAGCAAAGTCCTCAAAAGGAGGCAAAAGCAAATGCCACTGGATATGTTCCTTACTAAAGTTGCATGAAAAAACAGATTCCATTGAGCCAATAGACAGCAGGGATTTTGTTAGTGACAGTGAAAGTTGTCCTACACAATAACCCTCCTCTGTCTCCCTTGTGCCAGCCACAAAGGTTTTCAAAGGTAAGTTCAGATTAATTTGTTTATTTTTCCTTATATTCTGTATTTTTTATTTCGTATTATGTAACAGTATTGTAATCATTTCCATATGAACATTTTGGGGTGGTAGAATGAATCATCTGAGTATCCATTATTTCTTACGGAGAAATTCACTTTAATATACAAATGCTTTGGATTACAAGGATCTTTGCAGAATGAATTATGTTTGCAAACCAAGGTCTTACTGCACTGAGTTTCAGCCAAGTACAGTGGCACCGTCCTGTAACTGCAGCTCTCTGGGGACTAAGACAGGAAGATTGCCACAAGACTGAGGCCAGCTTGGGCTACATAGTGAGTTCAAGGCCAGCCTAAACTATATAAGTGAGATCCTCAAATCCCCCCCCCCGTCAAAAAAAGATTTTTAATTATGGGCAGGCAGGAAGATTATATAGTCAGTGCAGCAGATATTTATAGTAGACCTCTGGGAATGCTAAGGCTCTGTTGGTGCAAATTGGTTAAATCAGAAAAAATCCAAATAAACAACATAATGATGTATATCATTGTTGGCGAACCTTTTTAGAAACCGAGTGCCCACACTGCAACCCAGTGCCCACCTATTTGTTACAATGGACCAACACTGCAATTAAACCTGAATACTGAGGTTTTAGTTTAGAAAAATCAACTATTGTCTGATGCTTGGCTGCTGGGAAAATTTGACTCAGGTGTGGACAGAGAGAGCTCTGCATGCCCACTGTGGCACATGTGCCATAGGTTCGCCACCACTGATATATACCATGTAATTGGAGATGGGCAAAGCCTATGTACACACTTTAAAAAGAGTAAGTCTATATATTAACACAGCTATATTAAAGCAAAACAAATTATCTTCAGTTAAGTTTTCTTTCTTGGAGTTCATGGTGACAGAACAAAACATTTTTACACTAAAAATCCTGGTAGGAAGCACTAATAAGGTTTAATTGTGTATTTTATTAAAAAGGAATGCATGTGTAATGTATCAGAAAGGGCTGATGTCCACAACCCAATCACTTGTCATTTTTTTCAGGTTCATTAGACATAGAATTTTCCCCCAAATTAGAATCTGCACTCTATTATTTTTTTCATGCCCTCTTAGAGATTATTCTGGTAGATATGTGCCAAGTTATCTGGAGTCATTCAGCTGGTTGGCAAAGCAGCTTTGTCCATTCATTGAATGCTGCAGGCAAGGAACCTATTCCCTTTCCTTCCATCTGCCACATTCACTTTGGATATGGTGGGTAGTAACCATCCCTTCCAAAAGGGAAGCCACTCCCCTTCAATCTGTACATCGTCATTATGTCCCATTCTACATTATTATCCTTTTGGCATTATGGGTCCTCGTATGATATGACATGGACCAGCAGCTAAATCTATAAAAGGATTTCCCATCAACTTAGGTGCAGCCAGCTTGGGCCAGAAGGCATTTGCTGACCAGACACCCTATTGCATGCTTGCTTGCATTACCCCATAAAGAGTGCGAACTTCAATATCTTAGTCATTTTTTTAGTTAAAACAGGGTAAGTGGTTTTTCCTATTGTCTGATCCCTGTAAAAATAACAGCTTTGTTTTTGCAAGCCACTCTTGCTGTAGTCTTGCTTGCTTTTCATGCCGAGAAATTATTTCTTTCCATGCTGAGAAAATTGCCTTTTCTTTAAGTACACGTTATCCCCTTTATATTCATGCACACATGCTTGTGTGTCTATACATGCGATGTTGGTTGCTCTGCAAAGTCAAGGCAGCATTTGTCTCAGGCAAGTTCACTGTACTTCAGAGTCATGTACGTCTCAAGCAAGCATCCTTTTTAATACCTTCTTTCATTTGCTAAATGCTAGGAAGAAAATGAATCTCTAATGAATGCCTCTCCTCAAAGATGAGCTGATTCCCAGACTTTTTAAAATTTTTCATCTGTTCGAATGGAGCAAGGGTAGTTAGTAAATGGTAGGCATCTATTTGCTGACAAAGCTTGCTTCGATGTCAGATCTATTATTTTGGGCATGTTTCTTATAAGAAGATTGCAATAGAAAATGCTGTTAGCTTTGCGGATGGACCGGATCAGGACAACTTAGGGGGTAGGTACTTAAACCCATAGGTTCCATCAGTAAAGAGTCTCTGCTCTAGATCCCCATTGAGGTTTCTTGGTCCACCCCACCTAACCTCCCATGTTTACCATTCAGCTCAATTTCCTGTCCCTTTCATAGTACCTCTGCTATTGTTTCAGGTCTGTACCACACCACCATGAGTGCCAACAGATTCTTTTTTCCAATTCTTTTTCTTTTTAAATTTTTATTTGTACATGCTTGCAGTTTATGTAGCTTATAATCAATCATCTTGGAGAATGGTTACATGTACATATTACATCATGTTTCTTTCTTTTTTAAAGCCCCCTTTCCCTTCCCTCCATCTCCCTCCCTCCTCCCAGTTTCCCTATCCCATTTTTCATTCTTGTTGATATTATTTGTCTTTGCTCATGTGATGGCATATAATGTTAACATTAATTGGGGTTATTAGGTTCCTGTACATGGCACATCTTTATTCTTATTTCCCCTTCCCCTCCTTCTTACCTCTCTCCTTTGTTCCCTTTTACCACTTCCCTATTGCAAGAGATCTATCCTCTTGTCCCTTTCTATCTATCCTTTCTCATTTTCTTTGTATTTTTCCTCACTCAAGAGATACCATATAGTATTTAAGCTTACATGTCTGGTTTATTTTACCTAACATTATATTTTTTAGGTGCATCCATTTTTCTACAAATGCCTAAAATTTGTTATTCTTTATAGCTGTGGAGTATTTCATTGTAATATAAATACCACATTATCATTATCCAGCTGTCTACTGATGGACATACACACTGCTTCCAGGATTTAGCTGTTACAAATTGTGCTGCTGTGAACATTGGCATGCATGCATTGCTGTAGATGATGAATTAAGATCTTTGGAGAAGATACCTAGAAGAGGGATAGCTGGGTCATACGGAATTTCTAATTTCAGTTCTTTGAGAAATCTCCATGCTGATTTCCATAATGGTTATACTAATTTGCATTCCCTCCAACAAAGAAGGAGAGTTCTTTTTCACCACAGCCTTGCCACCATTTGTTATTTTTTAATTTCTTAATGATCTCCATGTTTTCCAGAGTAAGATGGAATCATAGCAGTGTTTTAATTTGCATTTCTTTAATGGCCAGAGATGTTCAACATGTTTTCATATATTTGTTGACCATTTGTATTTCTTCCTCTGTGAAATGTCTGTTCATATGTTTTGCCCATTTCTTGACTGGGTTGTAATTTCGGTGTTTTTTTTTTTTTTTAAGTTCTTTATATATTCTAGGTATTAGTCTTCTGTCTGAGGAGTAGGTGACAAAACTTTTTTTCCTATTCTGTAGTTTGTTTCTTCACTCTACTGATTGATTCTTTTGCTGTACAGAATCTTTTTAGTCTGACATAATTCTATTTATTGACTCTTACTGTTATTTCTTGTGCAATTGAGGTTTTGATTAGAAAATTCTTTCCTACATCAATGTCTTCAAGTATTTTACTTATTTTAACTTCTAGTAGGTTTAATGTTTCTGTTTTAATATTTAGATCTTTAGTCCATTTTGATTTTAATTTAGTATATGGTGAGAGATAAGGGTCCAGTTTCAATTTCCTGCAAACAGATAATCAGTTTTCCCAGCACCACTTGTTGAATAAAGTATCTTTCCTCCAACATATGCTTTTGGCTCTTTTGTCAAACAAATAGTTGAATATATCTGGGAAAGTTTCTGAATCTTCAGTTCTGTTCCATTGATCCACGAATCTATTTTTGTTCCAGCACCAACATATCAACAGATAATCTGGTTATTTAGTGATCAAGCCATCAGTTGAAGTCTCTGTGCCCTCACTGGGTGACTGACATAAATAGCAACACTGAAAATGACAACCCTGTATACATCTTGAGCCAGAGGTTAGAGTCCCTTACCCTAAGGCAAATACCAGGAAATAAAATTTGCAGTTCTCAAATGGTAAAATTATCCATCACTTTCCCTATCCACACATTTTGTAATGAGAGTAAAAACATTTCTTTGGCAGGAAGGAATGGCTGGAATACTTGAAGGGAGGCCTGGTCCAATCAGAGGTCATACATCAGAGAACTCTTCTGCAAACTTCCTGAGGGTTTGAGGAATTATGTTGCAGAAAGGACTAAAGCCAAGTACTCTCTTTAGGCAGGATTTTCTTCCTTTTCCTGTATAACACAATGCTCTTATTGGAAAAGATCTGAATCTTGTACGGTTTAATACTTACCTTTGATAAAAGAGAAGATTAAGGTAAAGAGAATGGTCAGAGTTATGCCCCACTGTACTTGTTATCTCAGAACTCAAATTTGGTCATTATAACTCCTTGACAACAGTCCTATCCCTACACTACCTTGCCTCTTCTATTGTTTTTATCCATTCTACAGAGCACGGAGCAATACAAAACCCATTTTCAAACATTTACCCTTCCTTCTCTATTTTTAGCAGTTTAAAGTGGTTCTGCAAAAGAATTTCCTTCCTTCCTTCCTTCCTTCCTTTCCTTCCTTCCTTCCCAGGGAATTGAATTCAAGGTCTTGATAGGCAGTTCACAGTGTTCTTAATGGACATCTTAAACTTCTGTGGAGATTTGAAGACAACAGGTTGATTATTTAAAAGAAGGAAAGAGGATGGAATATATGCTCATTCAAGCTCTAGCTTAACTGTAACATTCTGACATAAGAGTATGCCTTTAGTGATGACTGGAATGACAGCATCCTGTAAGACCTCAGCAGGAAACATGAGAGCTACAGTTCCCATCTCCTGAAGTGGGCTCAACCTAATCTCTATGTGTTGAAGCTAGAATTGAAAGATAGCAGGTAAGAATTGAGCACAGCCACACAAGAATGCCACACATAGTGATATTACCATGTTGACTGTCCTGAATTCAGGGTCCGATCCTCAGTCTCTCATCTATAAGAGTGCTACTCATTGCAGTTGGGTACATTTTCAGGGGAAGAATTTCTCTAACCAATTTGGTATTCATATGTAAAACCAGAAACTAAGTACCCTTAGTTATTGGTTTATATATGAAAATATCTGCCTTGGGGACTGAAGCATTTATATTGGCACATTTTCTCCCTGTTGGTCGATCCCATGGGCAGCCTATTATTAAGAAGTTGGCAGTTGAGCATAAAATCAAAAGTGGGAAATGTAGGTGCTTTTAACATTATATGGCATCAAGTTGAACTAGTTTGATGTCTTTCTCTTCATTCAGGAATGCGCTAGTAAAATCTTCATTTGAAGGTCCATTGAATAAGGCTCTTCTCTCCTAGTCAAATCTGGTTGGGTAACTCAACACCTGCCATTGTAACTCTTCTTATCCATGCCTCCATTCCAGATGATCTCCTCTCTGGATTGACATTTCTCAGAATATGGTAATGTTTTCTTTCTCCTAACAGTTTGGTCTTACTGGCTTGAAACTATTTTCTCTTTCAGGTGCCTTCGTATATATCCATTAGTGTGGACTTTGTACTCTTATCTCAGACACAATTTCATTGCTTCCAAATTCTTGAAGCATAATTGCTTATTTTTAACTCCCCAACCACTTATAGAAATTTGTTCCTTGTGATATGGTTAATGGTTACAGTTTAGTAAGCCATTGTTTCATTAGAAACAATATCCCAAAGCAGTAATCTAAACCTTAATGTATGTATTATCAGCACTATTAATGATTTCCATCACTTTTGCTGTGGCAATTTAGTAACATAAAGTTTTCCACAGCACTTGGGGGACTGAGTCAAGAGGCAACAAAACGCAGCTTTTTGAGGCCTCTGAACAGGGACTTAATTAGAAAAATGTATAGCTCTGGCCTATGGAGCAAGAGAGGGATGACACTTTTGTTTCTTCACACTAACAAAGCCAAGTGCTCCATATTTGTTCCTTTAGTGATTAAATCATTTCTTACCATGCGCCATTTCTTGGTCACCTTTCTCAGTAAATTACCTTCTAAGAATACCCTCTCCAGAATAGTGTGAGCTTGCTTGTGGTGTGAAGGGTGTTTGTAAAAAAAAGGAAAAAGAATGCACAGCACAGATAGTGAGACCTCAGAAAGCCTCTGCCATTACTAACACTTGGAAATTTCTCCAAATAAAGTTTCCAAGAAGCGTTTAATTGAAGCAACTATTCCACAGGATTCTTGCCCAGCAATGTCACTAGGGCTTCATGCAGGAAGGTGCTTCTGGCAAAGCAGGAGGCAAGGAGAGATAAAACTAAGTCTAGAGAATTGAAAGGTAAGTTGGGAGCTATAGGAGTTATCAAGCTGGAAAGTGGTAAATGTCTGTATTTATCCTTCTCAACTTGGGTTGTGTTTTTTAGTAAAACATGTACACATACTACCTTTTAGGTGAGGTTGCCCCTGCAATGGGGCTTTCCTTCCTTGTGCCTCAGTTTACTCAGCTACAAATAGTTGAGATGTTTGACTTTATATTTAATGATTTGAATATTCAGATCTTTTCTCTTCCACAAATAGAGCTCCAAAGTACAATTCTCAGACTCATTCATACCCTCCTTGGCAGGAAATCCAGTCCATCTCTGGTTACTCAATAATGTCTTCAACTACAGTAACAGAAACCCTCACAGGGACTTAAGTAAATACATGTCTATTCTTCTTGCATAATATGAGTCCTGAATTCTTGGGGTAGGCAGTTGCTGGCTTCAGTTTAGTGACTCAATTATGTCAGGGCTGCTGCCTCTGTGGGTTTCTTATATGTTTGCATGGTGGCAACTTGGCTACCACAGTTACAGATAGCAAACTCTCTCTCAAGCTTGCTATGAAAGGGAGGGAGAACATGGCAGCAGCTACGTATGATCAGAAACTCCCAACCTTCCTGGTGGTCTCATGGTCAGAACTGTGCCAATCCTCGGATTACGAGAAACCAATCACAGTAAAATCCTGCTATCCTATCATCAGTGATGTCCAAAATGCACAGAATGCAGGACTGCTTTGCTTTGAGGTTAATACAAAGAACATTTTCAGTTGATATGTAATGATATATAACAATAGTAAAACATTTACTGTATTCAGCTAACCTGAATCCCCTGAACTAAGAACATTTTAAGTCCCTTCCTAGCCACACACACCTCCTCCTGAAGAAAAGAACTTCAGGCCACAGATGGGAGCTGGACGGGGCAGGGGAGCCAGCCCCCAGTGGTGCTGTATTGCTGTGAGGTGCCTTGCAATACAGTAGGATTTCCTGCAAAAGTTCAGCTTTACTGAGGAGGAAAACTAGGAGGAAGGGAAGGGATTTTGGATTATCTTATCCTTCATGTTGGCTGTGATTTTCCCTTAAATTTCCTGCCAACACTTTTCTAGGAAATCTAGTTGCTTCTTTGTCTTGCTGGGTCTAAATAACAAACAGCTGGGGAATAGCTGGGTCAAATGGGACCTCTAGTCCTAGTTCTTTGAGGTGTCTCCATACTGACTTCCACAGTGGTTGCACCAGTCTGCACTCCCACCAGCAATGGAGAAGGGTTCCTTTCTCCCTATAACCCTGCCAGCATTTGTTATTTATTGATTTCTTGATAGCAGCCATTCTTTCTGGGGTGAGGTGGAATCTCAGTGTTGTTTTCATCTGCATCTCTCAAATGACGAGTGATGTTGAACATTTTTTCATATATTTGTTTGCTGCTTTTACTTCCTTGTCTGAGAAATGTCTGTTCATTTCAGATGCCCATTTTTGTATTGGGTCTTTGAACTTGGGGGGGTCTGATTTTTTTCAATTCTTTATATATTCTAGATAGTAGTCCTTTGTCTGAGGTACAGCTGCTAAAAATTTTTTCCCATATTGTAGGTTGTCTGTTAGCTCTGTTGGTGGTTTCTTTGTAGCTTCCCAAAAGAATTAAAAGAATCATATCACAGTGATATATGTGCACCCATGTTCATAGCGGCACAGTTTGTAATAGCTAAAGCTTGGAAGCAACCCAAGTGCCCAGCAACTGGAAACTGAATAAAGAAAATGTGTTTTTTTAATAAAATGGAGTACTACTTAGCCATAAAGAATGAAAAACTAGAGTCATTTATAGCTAAAAGGATGCATATTGAGGTCATACTCTTAAGTGAAATAAATAGGACACACATGTGTAAATACCGAATAGTTTCACTAGTGTGAGAAACTGATAGTGTAAACAAGGGTTAAAATGATTAAAATGAATAATTGATAATTTGAAATAGGAAAAAAGGTCCAAAGACGAAGGAGTGAAGGGAGGGGTAAGGGAAAGGAAAAGAGGGAAAGGAAAAATTATGAGAAAAGAAAAAAAAAGGAAATGAAATCTATGTAAATAGGGAAGGGCGGAGCGGGTGAAGGGTGCACAGGTAATGGGGGAAAAAAATAAGAACCAAGATATATCATGTACAGGTACAAACACCCAATGATAAATGTAAATGAATTGTATACCTAAAATGTACCAATAAAAGAACTAAATAACAAACAGCCATGGAACTACAGACCAAACCTCTGAAGGCCAAGGCTACCACAGTTGTCATCAGAAATGGGTTGTTTTCGGATAGGACCTCATGGTGTTGGGCCATAGGACAGCTTTACCATGTGTTTGGGAGGGTTTTACATGTGCTACTCTACTCTGAGGCCACACAATGAGAAAACTGTGGTATCATCTCCCCGTGGAATATTAATCAACAATGAAGATGAATAAAAAATACCCACATACAAATGGATGGCTCATTGCAAATAATTTTGAATCAACAAAGAAAGGCTCAGAAAATGACATATACTGTGATGTCATTTTGTCCTTTTTATAGAATTAAAAATCAAATAAACTTAAATAGCATATTGTGTTATTTAAATAACATATGTATAATTACAAATAGTAATAAGTGAGACAATAAATAATAACACAAAATTTGGGACATGTAAATTCTAAAGAAAAGGCAGGAAGATGGAATGGGAAGGAGGATTTGAGAAATACAGTTATTTGCTGCATTAGTTTGCTGGGGTTGTCATATAAAAGTACCATAAACTGTGTGGCTTAAAGAACAAAAATTTGTCTCACACTTCTGGGGCTGGAAGTCCAAAAATCAAGGTTGGCTCCTGTCAGGCTGCAAAAGGAACAATGTGTTCCCTCCACAAGGTGTTTCTTGCTGACTGTTGATGGCTGTTGTCTCCCGGTGTCTCCTTACTCTGTCTTCCCTCTATGTCTGCCTGCCTTTTTGTTCAATTTCTCCTTTCTCATAAGGATGACAGTCATATGGGATTAAAACACACCCTAATGACCTCATCTTAACTAATTATTTTCACAATGATCCTATTTCCAAATAAGCCCGCATTCTGAGGCACTCGAGATTAACACTTAAACATGTGCATCCTGGGAGGCTGCCGCTAACCCTTAACACTGCTGTTGAGTTGTAATTCCGGTTGGGGTAAAGGATTATGAGTATTCATCATATTATTAAAGTAGAAGAGCATTGTACTTTGACAAATACTTGTCACGAACCAAAAATTAACCCAATTCTGTGTACCTGCACTTCATGGAGAAAAAAGAAAAGAAAGAAAACCAGCTCTGACAGATATTCAGAATGGTAAGTCCTGGGCTCCAAGTGTGACTGGATCCGGAACTTCAAGCCATATTCAGTCAATTTCTAGCTACCTTATCTCTGCTTTCTGCCCTGATTCTTAGCCACCATGTTTGGTCCACAGTCTTGCTTTCCAAACAACCTGTGGACTCTCTTCACGGGAGACAATTCTCTCTGGGGTGAGACTCCCTCAAAGAACTGCTCAGGGTTCTCACACTTTGCTAACTCATTTTTTGTTATGGTTTATATCTGCATGTCCCCCAAAAACCTCACGCACTCATAGGCAAGGCCTTTGGAAGAGGACTGGACTATGGGGGCCCTGTAGCTGACTTGTTGCTAGGAGGTAGGGAATGGTCAGCAGAAGTGACTCACTGGGGTCATGACCTGGAAGAGTATATCTGCCTGCCAGACTCCTCTCTTCCTTCTCTGCTTCCTGTCCGCCATGACATGAGCAGCTTTTTTCCACCTAGGCCCTTCTACTATGCTGTTTTTGTGTTTAAGGTTGCCAAACATGGACTGAAACTTCTGAACTATGGGCCAAAATAAACTCCTCCTTTAAATTTTGTGTTGGGTATTTTGTCCTGGAGACAAGAAAAGTGACTAAGACACTCCTCATTCATTTTCCTAAGGAACATGCCTGTTTCCTGGAGCACCGTGTATTATCTGGATATTATACTCTACAGGCAATGTCCAGTGTGGCCAGCTCACAGGCACAGATAGTGCCCACAATGATTCTTGCCAACCTGAGACCACAGATGGCCTTCATGGTCACTGTCTTTCTGAAACCACATTGCCCTTCTTGCTTTAGACCTTTGTTAGAATCGCTTGTTTAGCTTTGTTTTTCTAGACAGATTTCCTTCCTTTTGAAAGACAGGGATTAGGATTTTGGTAGCCTTCCCCAGGAAGGTCCCTGGAGTCTCTAAGCAGTATCACTATCCCCTTGACACTGCACAGCAAAGAATTTTAGGACAGTCTTAGAGGACACAGGAAAAAAGGAGAGTGAGTACTGAATATTACACACTTTCTCCAGGACTCTGGGCACCTGGTTGCCTTACATTTTTAGAACAAGGTGAGTTCCGCAGCAAACTCTTTCTGTAATAAAGAAAATCTTGCTTAAATAGCCTATCTCCAGTCCTATTCTGACAAGTGGTTGATATAATATCATTTTTTTAAAAGTTTCATTTCATCAGGCTCCCTAAAAGGCAGATTAAATTAGGAGACTAAGAAAACAGTTCCAAAGTTCCTTTCCTGCTCTGTTATCTGTCACGAAGCTTTGGACAATTTTTTTTTTTTGGTACCAGGGATTGAACTTGGGACCTCGCACTTGGGAGGCAGGCACCAGAACCACTGAGCTAAATCCCCAGCCCTGAAGGACTTTTTGTTGTTGTTGTTGTTACCAGTTATCGAACTCAGGACCTTGAGCTTTTGAGGCAGGTGCTGAAACTACTGAGCTAAATCCCCAGCCCAATAATGATTTGTTTTGTTTTGTTTTTTTGGTACCTGGGATCGAACTCAGGTCCTTGTGCTTATGAGGCAGAAGGAAGAACCACTGAGCTAAATCCCCAGCCCTGGACAGTTTTTAACTATTTTATCATCTTCCTATGTAATCTCCTATATTTTTGACATTTTTCTGATATTTTAGTTTCCATGAGAATTTTAAACTGCTCAAGCCTTTAAACCAGCCTCTAAGGTGGTTCCCAGTGATCCTCGCCTCTAGGGACTCGCTCCCTTGTGTAGTTTCCTCCCATAATGCACTGGGAGGTCAGGGTGACCAATAGCATAGAGCAGAAGGGATAGGAGGCCAACCCGAGTCATGAAAGGACTTCATGGGTTTCACCTTTCTATCATGGATTCATTTACTCTGGCGGAGATCAGGGGCCATGTCAAGCTTCCCTATGAGAATTCCAACTGGGAAGACGGAGGTTTCTTGTCAACAACCAGGAAGGAAGTGAGAGATATTCTGTCCCCAGTCATGTAAGCAACACTCTTGGAAGTGTTTTAGTCGATGTAGCCCTGGCTTCAGGTGATGTAGCCCTGGCTAGAGAGACTCTGAGGCTGAACTACCAGCTAAGCTGCTTCAGGTCCCTGACCAACAAGAATTACCGGATGGTAAATATTAATCTGCTAAATTTGGGAGTAATTTGTTTTCGTTTTTTTTTTCCCAGGGATCAAACTCGGGTTCTTGCACTCGCGCAGGAGGCGGCAAAACCACTGAGCTAAATCCCTGGCCCTTGGAGTAATTCGTTATAAACCAGTGAATGATGACTATAAATCCTAAAGCTGAATAGAAATCCTCTGTAAGCATAAGGCACGCAAATTGGAGTTATATTCTGGACCAGGGATTGGCAAAGCTGGCTTAGTCTTTGTTTTGGTTTAGCTGCAGAATAATTGTTCAACTTCAGGAAGTTTGTCCTCTGCATGTGACATTCCCTAGTGAAGTATTTGTGCCTTTTTCTTCTTGGTATTCATTGTTCCATCACAGTACCTGACCTGAAAGAGAGGACAGATGAGTTCTGGTTGACTGACTGAAAAATACAAATACTTTTGTTTCCTCACTTAGAAAAAAGAAAGGGCTTATTGTTGTTTCCATAACCTTTTTCAAGATTTACTCAAATTAAGTGCGAGGCTATACAATAAGAAGGGCTGCAGCATTTTGACCTAGCAGATAAGAATACTCAGAACTGCCATCATCTTTACAGAAGACAGAGGACACACTGATAGAGCGATAGGCTATCAGAACCATTACTCCCCAACAATACAGGTATATTAATACACTTGGTAAAATAATTAAATACCATATAAGCATTTAAAACAGTGTTGTGGAACTATGTGTTGTGACTTGGAGAAATGTATGTGATATTTTATTTAGAAGAAGCCGGACACATCAAGTAGAGTATGACTTAGAATTTGTCAAATAAGTAGATAAACAAAGGTTCAGAATTATAAATGTATTTTAACGTAAATATACTAATGTATCCATATATGTAATGAGACTGAGAAAGTCACATCTGCCATAATATTTTTCAGGGTATTACTCTGTTTTTGGAAGCTATTAGGGCAGTGGTGGTGTCAGGGTCAGAGTTGAGACTACAAATGATATATCTGAAAGAAATTTAGAAACAGTAGGTTTTTACAAAGCCTGGCTAACTGGATTTAAAAAAAAATTTGGCAGAGTAATGAGACAATACAGGCAAGCAAACTTTGAAGCAGAACTAACTGGCTGTATATGTAGACATGGCTTTATATGGAAAAGGAGGAAATAGGTGAAAATTTACTTCAAAAACTGGAGGGCTGCGGGTAGGGTCTTGTTACGTAGTTCAAGTTGAGCTTGAATTCACTATATAGCCCAGACTGATCTCAAACTCACGATCTTCAATGTACTCTGTGTACATTAAAGTGGGTTACATACAGAACAAAATCCCTGGCTCTCTAGACTGTTCAGAGTTATTAGTTAGCAGAGTGACCTTACATAAGATTCACTTTCTCTCTGGGCCATATTTTCCTCATTGAAAGAGTAGGAGCATGTAATTTTAAAGATTCTTGCATATATTGTTTGAAACGCCTATTGATTTTTGTGGACAAGACCAAGATGAAATGATTGATGAGCGTGAAGTATGCACAGAGCATAATTTTCAAAGCTGGTATTACTTTTCACTTCTAATTTTAGTTTTGGGGTGGTGGTAGAATATCTCTGTTAATTTTTTTCCAAAGATAACAATCTATCATCTGAACATTCTAATTCAAGCAATTCTCCCTTTCAGAAAGAGACTATAAAGTTGCTTGTATACTTTCTGAGCAAAGAGGGGAAATCTTTTTTATTCCTATCATCATTCTTAAGTGAGAAAAATGTCAGCATTTTTAAGATTGTCATAGCTTTCCAATACGTCATAGAAGAAGGGGAAAGATTACAAAGAACGTCACTTAGCTTGCTATCTCTTCCAAAGTAATGCCTCTCACATTAACAAGTGGTGAGCTTAGAAAAAATAAGTAAATTCCACTTTTTAAACATACCCATTCCACTTAATAATTTTTACATTTTTGAGAAGAGCTCTTTCCCAAATCCATAAGAAGATTACTCTTTTATTTTGACATCTCTGTTTTGATCAATAACTGTATTACCCAGATTGACTACCCATATTTTTTTGATCTGAACATTTTTGTTCCTGATAATTCCAAAATATCAAATCCATAAAAAGAAATATTTGAGATAATTAAAGATATTTTAAAAATTCAATGCTTTTATAGCAATTTTAAAGTTCCACAAATATTTTTCTGAAGTCTAATCTTTGGGCAGAGAATTCATTTGTCTTGTTCCCTGCTATACTGGGGAACTCAGGGAACACTAAGAAATGAATGAGTGAACAGACACACTGATTTTGATTTAGAGTCAGTATGCTTATAAACTAAATATATAACAATTATTGTTTATATTACATATATACTATGTTTTGTGACTAATTTTATGTATTTATACAACATATTATGCATATTAGCTGTGTATAAAATCTCTATAGCATAACTGTATATGTTTAGTGAAGCGCTCCTAACATATTAGTTAAAAACTAACTCAGAAAATCTGGGCACAGTGGCATACATCTGTAATCTTAAATGAGGCTCAAGCAAGGGGATAGCAAGTTCAAGGCTGGCCCAAGTAATTTAGAAGGACCCTGTCTCAGAATGAAAAATATAGTGGGATGGAAATTTAGCTCAGTGGTAGAACACTTGCTCAGCATGTGAGAGGCCCTGGATTCAATTTCCATTACCACAGAAACAAAACAAAATACCTCACTTATGGTTCTTTTCCACGCGCCCTCACGCATCACTATATCAATCACCTTAGTGATCCTTCAGTGTTCCTAGTGTCATTTCCTTTTAGTTTCCATGTCTCTGAGATTACCAGTTTCAAGGGTTCCCACTATCTCCACCCTGGTGCCGCCTGGAAGCCTGTTGATTCCAGCCCCAGTGCTTCTCAGCTGACATCAAGGTGTGGACCCCTGCAGTACTGTTACTGGCACACAGTCATGCGTGACTGGAACAGAGGAAGAGTTAGGCCCATTCTTAAAACACATGGCCTGCTATAACAAAGCACTGTAGGCTGCATGGCATGTAATCAACAGAAACTCATTTCTTACAGTTCAGGAGTCTGGAAATCTAAAATTAACATGCTAACAGATCTTGTGTACAGTGAGGAACCACTTTCTGGCTCAACAACAGCAACTTCGTGTTATGTTCATACACAGGGAGAGAGCAGGCTGTTCTCTGGGGCCTCTTTAATAAGGGCATTAATCCCATGCATGGACACTGCCTAATTTAATCACCTCCCAGTGTCCCCCCCTCCTAATACCATCACATTGGTGATTGAGGTTTCAGCATAAGAATGTGTATGGGGGGTATTCAGACGGTCACACCCCGTGAGGAGAGCTTTGATCAGTGAGAAATAGAAAGTGGTGGATACGCCCCCCCAATAATATGAATGGGCCTAGGATGGAATGTATTCAGCCTCTTAGAGGATGGTCCAGTGAGACTGAGAGATCAGTCACACTCAGAGGTGGCCAGCTCAGTGCTGGCTTTACTGGCTCTGTCTTATTGCTTCACTCCCCTGTTCCTTACTTTGGTGCCTTGGGAGTGGAGCTCCCAGTAAAGTATCTGGACAAGTCCTTGCCTTGGGTTCTATTTTCTAGGAAACCCAGGCTAAGGCACTTAGTTCCTAATGCTTGATTTAGGAGGCAGGTTCTGTTTCCAGTCTTCCTTCTGCACCCATATAACCATCACTTACCCATTCACTCTATTCCTTAAAGAAATCAACTTTCATTATTCTAGAAATAATTAAATACTGGCCCTTGGCAGTGTGGAGCTCTGAGATGTGAATTTGTGTTTCTTTTTTCCCCATTCTCAACCCAAACCTGCACACGGATTCTTTTACCAAAAGTAGATTTCAAAAGTTTGGAAGAGGAAATCAGCCCTTGTTGAGCAGCTGGAAGACAAACGCAGCTTTTGAGAACAACTGGAAGGAGGGAGGGCAAACTTTGCACAAATACGAGGCAGAGGCCAGAGGTCAGACTAAGAAATGAGTGTGGAAGTGACACGTGAGGATCCTGGGACTTGTGCCCTCTTTGTGTTCAACTTCAGAGCAGGCTATGCATGGCCACTGAGGCAGAAGGCACATGATGCACTTTGGAAGGTTGGTTCCAAAGCACTGGGCGCCCAACCTTGACAAAGACTCTAAAATATCATGCACAGGTGGCAGCTGAGACGCATGTTTCCATGAACTCATCCTGGGGCAATGTGTACCCTGGTGGTACCTAGCATGGAACAATACCAGGAAGGGCCCTCCTGATGGCTTGGCCTTCTGTAAGACCCTAAAATCACAGCCCAACCCTGGGGTGAATTTCAAGATTAACCAGACTAACTTCTTTCCATGCAGTGTGGATTGAATAAATAAAAGAAAATAAAGAAATGAACATGCATACATCCTATATTTACAGACTGGGATTTGTACCTACAACAAGCCTTTTTTTCCCTTCTATAGTTGATTAAATTTTTCCAAGGAGTAGCTGCCCTAGATCCACACAAAGCCCTTGCTATGACTTCTCCTTCCCCCTTTACCTTACACACAGGTGGGGGGATTTGGGGAGGGGTTATCCAGCTCATCATAGCCTCAAAGAAAGCCACTTGGGCTGTTGAACTGTTTGCATTCTGATTGTAAGGATTAAAGGTCAGCTTCAGAAAGTAAAGGTATAAAAAGGATTAGCCAAAGCTAGTGACAGCCCGGTGAGGCATTAAGCATTGTTGGAGTTAATGTTGTGTTACCACCACCAACTGCTGCAGGTGAGTCTTCGGGGGCTATCCTGCTGAAGGTCATTCTGGGCAAAAGAACTGGCATTTGGATGATTTTGTTTGTAATGAATTATTTCTCAGAGAATGGCTTTATGCCACCACTTGCTATTATTTTGATGAACAAAAGCCTGAGCTGAGGAAGGGCAGTAGGTACAGTGTAGTGTGTGCACATGTGCATGCATTCTCGCTCGTCATAAACAAACCCGGTTATTTCTCAAGGGACATAGGGTATCCTAAGTGCACTGCTGAAATAGGCTTATATTTCTAAGGATAGTGGGTCCCATGAAGAAACAATGCCACTGAATTTGCCGACTTTTCTGACTTTGGTTGTTTATCAAGGAACCTAAGAAATTTCATGACTGGAGCTTGTGTACAAATTCTAAATTATGATGGCAATTGCCAGTGCAACTTGGATACCCACTCCTTGTCTTTGGCAGGGGTTATTCCTTTTTGACAAAAATCCTATTACTTTTAGGACCTATGCTGGTATGGAAAAATCATGGCATACTATCAACACTGGAAGGAAGCAATCTGATTATGTTAATTAACTGATAAACTGCATCTATATTGTGCCAGGCACTACATCAGGAATTTTGCATATATTATATTAACGTAATCTTCATTACAACTCAAAGACAGAGGGAGAGGTGATACCCAATCCTCTTTGGTAGATGAAGTGACTAAGTCTACAAAGCTATGAAATTAATAAGTTAGTATTGTTTCAGTCAGCCATTTCTGTATAACCAACAGCTACAAAATTACAGTGGCATACAACAATAAACGTTCATTTTTTTCTTACTTGTCTGTGAGGGGGCTATAATGGCTTTGTTCCATGTCTCTCATTCTGAATTCCAGGCTGGAGGTGCATGCTATCCAAGCTATTTCTTCCGCAATGACAGAAGCATAAACAGGCAGATCCAGTCACACAGCACATTGAAAGTCTCTGCTGCAATCACATCCACTAAAGTCTCCCTGGACAAAGCAAGGCACATGGTAACACCTGAGTGGGGAAGTGCATACCTCCCCTTGGAGCCAGGACAAGGGTTCAGATACAGGAGGATGGATACTAACAAAGGGAAGTGAAGACTTAGAACCAACCATTCAACTATTATAGTTATTGCCAGTCATTATATTCTAACATGGATGTGTCTCAGTTTCAAGCCCAGTTTCTTTTGGTTACACTAACTATAGTGAAGCAGGTGTTTCTGTTCAATGCAAGTTCTCAGTACAGAAAGAGAAAGATTCAGGAGGCCATCAGAAGCCCTGAGAGATTATGTGTGTAGTGTCTTCGGCTCAGTCTTTAAATTCTCCTTCCCTCCCTCCCCACACTCACTGTCTTGGCCATCTCACTGGGTCCTGGGCTTTCAACAGCATCTTTGTGTGAACCGTTCTCCTCACTCAGAGCTTGCCCTGGAGCACCCCTCTCAATTCCCATTCCCTCACCATCTCCACTGGTACCTCCAATGTGAACTTCCGGTTTCACACATCCCCAACTGAACTGTCCTCTCTAAAAGCAGCTTTCCTTACTAAGATGCTTTGTCTCACTTCAGTAAATGGCCACTGCCTCCTTTCAGTTGCTCAGCCTCAGATCCTCCACTCCTCTTTTCTCCTCATAACCTGGATCAGGTCCACCAGAAAGTCCTGTCAACTCTATCTTAAAAATACCTCTGGAATCCAACTACTTCTTATCCACCTGGGCACTATTACCTTGGCCTGTGTGTCCACCATTTTTTGCCTGGTCTATATTAATAGCTTCTTTTTTAATTCATTAAGTTTATTGGTACATTTTAGGTATACAATATAATGACATTCATCATTGGGAATTGTACCTTTACATGATGTATCTTGGTTCTTATTTTTTCCCCATTCCCCTGCCCTCCCTTCAATCCCTCCACCTCTCCCTATTTACAAAGACTTTGTTTCCATTTTTCCCTTTTCTCATATTTATTCCTTTCCCTTCCTCCACCTCTACCACTTCCCCTTCCCCTTTGGGCTTTATCTTCCTATTTCACATTATCTATTCCACATTTGGATCCTAATTTACACTTTCAGTTTCTCACACTAGAGAAACTATTCAGTATTTATACATGTGTGTCCTATTTATTTCACTTAAGAGCATGATGTGCATCCATTTAGCTATAAATCTCTCTAGTTTCTCATTCTTTATGGCTGAGTAGTACTCCATTTTATATAAAACAATCTTTATCCAGTCTCCAGTTGATGAGCAATTGGGCTGTTTCCAAGTTTTATCTATTACAAACTGTGCTGCTATAAACATGGATGCACATATACCACTTTGATATGATTCTTTTAATTTTTTGAGGGAAGATACCCAGGAGGGGAATAGCTGGGTCAAATGGGACCTCTAATTCTAGTTTTTTGAGGTATCTCCTTAGTGATTTCCACAGTGGTTGCACCAGTCTAAACTTCCACCAACAATGGAGAAGGGTTCCTTTTTTCCCACAGCCCCACCAGCATTTGTTACTGGTTGATTTCTTGATGGCAGCCATTCTTTATGGAGGTGGAATCTCATCATTGTTTTCATTTACGTCTCTCCAATGACCAATGATGTTGAACATTTTTTCATATGTTTATTTGCTATTTCTACTTCTTCATCTGAGAAATGTCTGTTCATTTAAGCAAAGATGTCCATTTTTGGACTGGGTCTTTAAAGTTGGGAGGTCTGATTTTTTTAAGTTCTTTATATATTCTAGTTAGTAGACATTTGTCTGAGAAACAGCTGGTAAAAATTTTTTCCCACATTGTGGGTTGTCTTTTCACTCCATTGGCAGTTTCTCTTCTTTGCAAAAGCTTTTTAATAAGATGAGATCCCACTTGTTGATTTTTTGTGCTAGTTCACATGGGACTGAGGTTTTGTTCATGAAGTCTTTTCCTGTGCCAGTGTCTTCAAGAGTTCTACCTAACCTCTCTTCCAGCTGGGTTAGTGTTTCTGTTTTAATATTTCGATCTTTGATCTATTTCGATTTTAGTTTACTGCATGGCGAGAGATATAGGTCTAGTTTTAAGAACCCAAGAACTCCACCAAAAGTCTTCTAGACTTAATAACCAAATTCAGTAGAGTAGGTGGATACAAGATCAACACACAAAAATCAATAGCTTTCCTTTACAAAAACAATAGACTCACTGAGAGAGAAACTGGAGAAACAACTCCTTTCACAAAAGCATCCAAAAAAATGAAATACCTAGGAATCAATTTAATGAAAGAAATAAAAGACCTCTACTTGTGAAAACTACAGCACTCTGAAAAAAGATATAGCAGAGGATATCAGAAAATGGAAAGATATCCCTTGCTCCTGGATAGGATGAACCAATATAGTAAAAATGGCCATACTTCCAAAACTGCTATATAGATAAAATGCAATCCCAATTGAAATTCCAATAGTGTACTTCACAGAACTTGAGAAAGCAATCCAAAACTTCATTTGGAATAAGAAGAGACATAGAATAGCAAAAGCAATTCTAGGCAACAAAGACAAGGTAGGGGGTATCACTACCCCAACTTGAAACTATACTACAAAGCCACTGTGATAAAAACAGCATGGTACTGACAAAGAAATAGACCTGAGGATCAGTGGAACAGATTGGAAGATGGAGAAATGACTCCAGACACACTCAGCCACCTCATCTTTTTTTGTAATTTTTATTCTTAAGTTCTTTTATTGGCCCATCTTTGATAATGGAGCCAACTACCCTCACTGGAGGAAAGATAGCCTCTTTAATAAATGGTGCTGGAAAAAATGGGTTTCAACTTGCCAAAGATTAATAGCTTTTTAACTAGCTATTCTACATCTGTCCTTTGTCTGTATATCTATGTTTAATAGTAACTTCCATAGTCTTATAACATTTAGTCAGATGTTATCATTCTTTGCCTTAAATTTTCCATGGCCTCACAGCTCTCTGTGAGTAGAGGAAAATGTCATTATAACACTCCACAATACACACTTCTCTCTGACCTCATCTCCTGCTGGACTCTCCCTCTCTCATTCGTTTGCAGGCTATTTGGTCTCCTGGCTCTCCTTGCTCCCATCCTAGGACTTTTGTAAATGTTCTCTTCTTGGGCCTGAAAGCCCTTCCTCCAGATCTCAATGGCTTTGCTCAAATGTTACCTCCTTAGGAGGACATCCCTGACTATTCTATTTCATGTACAACACTTGACTTCCTCCAAACTCCGGAACTTTCTATTTCATGTATCACCTTTACTTTTTTTCCTAGAGATTATAATCTACTCATTTTTTTTCATTTTCTAATTGTTTTCATCCCTTCTAGAGTGAAAATTCAATGTAAGGAGGACTGTTTTGTACACCACTCAGTCCCCTATATTTCAAGTAGTATCCAGCAAAGTGGGTGCTCTGCAAACACTTATTTAGTAAGTACTTGAATTGTTAACTGAATGTGTTGGTGGCAATATTCGTGCTCAGACCACTTAGTAGTTGAGCACTGGACGTTGCTATTAGATAAATTTCAAGGCAGGAGAACAGTTATACAGTAAGCAAACTGAGACACCCATGAGATACACAGTTGGTTAAAGGGAAATGCATAGTGTATTGTTCTGATCAAGGCACTCATTTCTCTAGCTGTTGGCAGGTTTGGATACTGAGGACTGGCAGCTGAATCCTTTTCAAGGATTTGCTTCTGGCTAAAGAGAGCCGAATCACCCAAAGTGACCCTTTTTTCTTCCTGGGGGCTGTAGTGTTTGATAACTAAGTGATCTAGTGGTATAAAAACCTGGCCCCTGTACCTTGGTTAGGGACAACTCTGAAGGTCACTTCAGTCTCATGGCTTCTTATGGCCTGTACATTGCAGTTCAACTTCTCTCTTTGCACTGACTAAGTTCAGCTATTTCCAGGCAAGCCTTCTGCATGCAAAGCTTCATTTCAGAGTATGTGTCCAGGGAGCTCAATCCCATGCAGGCAATGATTTCCTTATGTTTCTTATGTTCCTAGTTTCTAGTTTCTAATGCAAGCAGTGTTTAATGACTATTTCCTATTTCCCTGGCACTGTCTTGGGCTTTGTGGGATACAGTGGTAAATATGGCAGATCTGGTTCATGTCTGCATGAGGCCTACAGGGAAAATGTAATTGTAGAGCAATACGATGAAGACATGAGTTGAGTAGGCTTGGGACACAGAGATTACCCATTAGGGCAAATGATTAAGGTGACCCGAAGCAGGCAGTGAGGGGTAGTGAGATATGTGACCAGAGAGACAGATTGGCATCCACTCAAAAAATGAACCTCTGAGTCATTTAACCAGAGGATAGGGGAAATCTTGAGGGAGACAAAACATTTAAAATGAGACATAATCAGATGATTATTTAGAAATCATCTTAGTGGCTGCAGAGATTAGATCAGCATAAGTGAGATCTGGTAACATAAAATTGAAGGTTCTTGGCTATTCTCACAAGGCTATCAGTCAGATTGCTCTTTCTTTTTTACACAAACACTCTTATCTTTCTCTTCTAGTACATTCTTTCTCTCCCAATCTGGACTTATGTCCCAGCATTTGTGCTCTCAAAGTGTCTCCCTCCCATTGCCACCAGTGAGATGTACTTTGAAAGCAGGAATGTTCAGGAAACAAAGCCAGGAAATAGACAATGGCCAATAGGGCTCCTGGTGCTGGTTTTTTCTCTGTTCACATCTCACCCAGAAAGTCTGTGACAAGGACAGAACAACAAAGGGTGCATATTATTTATAGCTTTCTTCCTTCTGCTTTCTGTCATGGGTGGGGAATTTTTAGATAATTGGGGTATAAATGGAGAAGAATGATTTGGGAAAGGTGCAAGAAAAAAATAATAATGAGTGGAACTTCAGGGAGAAAGAGAGGTGAAGAGGATCATTGAGTGAGTGAGTGTGTGTGTGTGTGTGTGTGTGTGTGTGTGTGAGAGAGAGAGAGAGAGAGAGAGAATATAATATTGATGCCTCTGAGAGACCTTGGTACATATTTAAATTACTTTCAAATGCTTATTTGAATGTGAGTTTTTATTTTTTGTAGGATAACTTTGCTGAGATGGGCATTAAGAAGGCTAAATTTTAGTTATGTATAATATTAGGAAACAGAGGTTTCAATGAGGCTGATTAGATTGGTTTCTTTTACCCAAGGACAGACACAGCCTGTGCTCTTAGAGATTGTCAGTCACATAAACGACCGTTCTGAATCTTGTGGAGGAAACAGATGACCAGAAGGGCACTAAAACTGGCCTCTGTAATTCTCTGGGAGTCACATCTGGTCCTATTGCCAAAACTTCCCATGGTCCAGAACTGGGTTTTCCCAGAACACTTCTCTTTCTAGTAGGGACCTCTTGGCCTACTATTGTTTTGAAGGTTTGGCTATACAATAAATCCTGGGAGAAAACACTCTGAGGCTGCCAGGATATAGACAGCTTCTGTTCAATATGTCAAATCATTGAGTCATGTTGGCTGCTTATTGGCCTCAGACCGTTTATCTTAATTCTTGAACTGAAGTTTCTGTCTTGTCTCAATATTCCCTCTGTTCTCCATTCTGCACTCAGGAATCTTACCTTGCTCTATCTGAGGTCTCACTTTAGTAATCTTTCAGGGGACCCTCCTTGCTCCTGATCAGCTATCACTCAAATCTAGAGTTTTGTGTGGACCCCAAATTAGTGCCTTTATCACCTAGTACCCCTAATGCAAGTCCCTAATTTTGAAGACTTCTTTCTCCTGGATTGTATTCCACTGAAATCTAGCACACAGGGCTTTAGAGGAAAGGAGACTTAGACTCAAGTACAGGGTCTTCCTTTTGTGCTCTGCCTCTGTGACTTTGGAAAAGATTCATGACCTCTTAGAGCCATAATTCCTTTATCAAATAAAAATGGAATTATAAATACCACTTCTAAGAGTTGTGAAGATAAATGAAAAAACTACAATAGCATTTAAGAGCTTAAAAATACTTATGCACCTGCTGTTGGTGGAGATTCTGTTATGCTGCCTGCCATTTTAGCATAGTTGTATTCCAAATATTACTAATAATCACATGGTCTAGCTATTCTGGGCCTTACCCTTCCAAAGCCATCTCACTGTGATTCACCAGGGTGGGCTAAGATATACTGAAATATGACAAGTAGAAATTTAAGTTCATGGAAACCCTAGGTTTGTGTGCTTAGGCACTGGGCATTGTGCCATACACAAAAAGAAGGTGGACAACTCCTTCCTTACTTTACGTGACACACTTTAGCCCCTTTGGGTTTTATTTGTGTTGGGTATTTCCAAAGTGATACCTCTGTCCTGCTTCTACGAACTGTCAAATATTACTACATGTCAACCAAGCCCCGCACCAGGGGGATACCAAGGCTCATCAGCTAACACTTACTAAGCACATACCACATGGCAGCCATTGTCTCATGTGCATCCTGTATATAATTTAACCCTTGGAAAACCCAGTGAGACAGACATTAACCCCATTTTACAGAGGAATGATTATGGATTTCATCAGAAACAGGATATGAGATTTCAGTACCTGTAAGTTAGCTGAGACATCTAGCCAAAGAAGGATACAATAACTCAGTTTCTCTCTCTAAATATTTGGAAAGCTCCTATTTTGTCAAAATATGTTTGAAGAAGATAATATATAACCGGATCTCAGATATTGTATTTTCTAATCACTTCATATTAAGGGTGTAGAAATCACACTCAGAGAGATTACATGACTAGTTCATTGACATAGTAACAGTAGGATGATTGAAATACAGCTCTTCTGTATTTTAGATCAGGATATTTTTAAAGGGCATAGGAAATGCTTATAATATTGTAACACCAAATTAAAGAAAAAATCTTCAATATTATACTGAGTAGAAGAAAAACTGAATGCATTTTCTCTAAAATGAGGAACAAGACAAGGATGCCTACTCTCAACATTTCTATTCAATATAGTACTTGAAACTTTAGCTGGAGCAATTAGACAAGAGAAAAAAATGAATACATATAATATAGGAAGAAGTTGATTTATTCTTATTTGCAAATGATATAATCCTGAAGACTCAAAGGACTCCATCAAAAGACTTTTAGATCTGATAAACAAATTCAGCAAAGTAGCAGCATACAGAATCAATAGCTTTCCTATATACCAATGATGAACTAGCTGAGAAAGAAATCAGAGAAACAATTCAATTCTCAATACCTTAAAAAATAAAATAAAATACCTAGGAATCAACCTAAGGAAGTCAAAGACCTCTGCAATTAAACTCACAAAGCACGAAATTGAAGAAGATTCTAGATCAACAAACCATCATGTTTATAGATAGGCAGAATTAATATTGTTCAAATGGCTATAATACTGAAAGCAATCCCCAGATTGAACATAATCCCCAACAAAATAACATGATGTTATTCTGAGAACTAGAAAAAAATCCTAAAATTCATATGGAAACAAAAGACCTCAAATAACCAAGACAATCCTGAGCAAAAAGAGTAAGGCTGCAGGCATCACAGTACCTGATTTCAAATTATGCTACAGAGATATAATAACAAAGACAGTATGGTACTGGCACAAAAATGGACATGCAGGTGAATGGAATAGAATAGAGGACACAGTAATAAACTCTGTAAGTATAGCCATCTGATTTTGATGAGGAGGCCAAAAATATACATTGGAGAAAAGACAGGCTCTTTAACAAATGGTGCCAGGAAAACTGGTTACTCATATGTAGAAGTTTGAAATGAGATCCTTCTCTCTCACCCTATACAAAAGTCAGCTAAAAATGGATCAAACATCTAAATATAAAACAAAGTTTAAAATCGCTAGAAGAAAACACAGGGAAAATACTTCAGGATAGGCACATGCAAAGACTTCCTGAACAGCACTCTCATAATGGAGGAAATAATATCAGGAACTGATAAATGGGATTGTACTGAATTAAAATGTTTCTGCGTGACAAAGGAAAGAATTGACAGAGTGAAGAAACAGCCTAGAGAATGGGAGAAAAATCTTTGCCAGTTACTATTCTGACAGAAGACTAAGATGCAGAATCTATAAAGTACTAAAAAACTTGACTCTAGAAGAAAAAATAATCCAATAAATAAATAGGCAAACTAGCTAGAGACACTTCTCAAAAGAAGAAATACAAATTGCCAAAAATTTGTTCACATCTTTAGCTATCAGAGAAATGCAAATCAAAACTACTCAAAGTTTCATCTCTCCCCAGTCAGAATGGCTATAATCAAAAATACAAAACACCAAAAACAAAGCCCCCCAAACAAAAAAAATACTGGTGAAGACATGGGAGAAAAGTAATCCTTATACATTGTCAGTGGGAATATAAATTAGTACAGTCATTATGGAAATTAGTATGAAATTTTCTCAAAAAAAACAAAAACAAAATAGAACTACCATATGATTTCAGCTATACTACTCCTTGGTATATATCTGAAAGAATTAAAGTCAGCATATTGTGGGGATACTTGCATACCCACATTTATTCCAGCACAATTCATACCAGTCCAGATATGGAGTCAGTCTAAATGTGCATCAACAGATGAATGGATAAAGAAAATGTAGTAAATGTACACTATGAAGTATTATTCAGCCATAAAGAGGAATGAAATTCTGTCATTTGCTGGAAAATGGATGGAACTAGAGACCATCATGTTAAGTGAAATAAGCCACACTCAGAAAGACAAATATCATATGTTTTCCCTAACATGTAGAACCTTTTGAATAAAAGTCATGAAATTAGAAGGGAGACTATTAGGCAAAAGGGAGGGAATAAGGGTCAGTGAAAGGGGATGGATAATGGAAAGTAACAAGCGGGGTGTGTATAATCAAAATATGATATATGAATCCATGAAAATACCATAAAAACATAATATTTTATAAAATTAATATGCACTAAAAATGTACATGTAAAATCTTTCCCCAGAATTACAGTCATACATTTTCAATTCTGTCCCTGGGTCTGAGTCTAGGTGCCCATTGGGGCTCGCTGCATGCTGGAAGACCATGGTCTTACCTGCCTGGCCATGAGCTGGTGAGCACAGAAAATCACCCAGTGACTGCCAAGTTTGCTGAATTCATCCCCACCCTCCTGCCCTCTCCTTATGCAAACAGGAAAGGACAATGCCAAATTGCCAGAAATTCTTTCTCACCCAAAGGGCTGACTTTTCCAGGTATTTACAACTTTTAAAACTTTTATTCCTGCTTGTGGAAAGGTAGATTTTGTTCAAGGTGTGCTAGGCAGTAGTCACTAGCTCAGGGCATGACTTTGGTGGCTGGAGAATCTCAGAAAGAAAATTCTGAGAACAGTTGCCTTGCAGGAGAGACTGGTTTGGGTATATTTGGAGAGTTAGTTCTTCTTCATAGTTTCCCACCTGTCACAAGTTGAATTATGAACATTTCCTCCAAATTCATGTGCTGAACTCCTAATCTCCAGTACTTCAGTAGGTAACTGGGTTAGAATTAAGGTCATTTGATTAAGATCATGAGAAGTCTTTAGGGTGAACCCTAAACCTACATGGTTGGTGTCCTTACAAGGAAATGAAGTATTTGTTTTTGTTTTTGTTTTTGTTTTCTTGGTACCGGACATTGAACTCAAGACCTTGCACTTGCAAGGCAGGGGCAGTGCCATTGAGCTAAATCCCCATCTAGGAGATGAAGTTTGGACATAGACACATATACCAGAAAAGTACATGCAGAGAAGACTAAGTGAGGATATTCCAAGAAAGTAGCCACTGGCAAGCCAAGGAGAGAGGCTGCAGAGGAAACCAAACTGGATGATACCTTGGTCTTGAACTTCTAGCCTCAAGAAGTGGGAGAAAACTAAGTTTCTATTGTTTAAGTCCCCCAGACAGTGACGTTTGGTTATGGCAGCCATAGGAAACTAATATGTCTTCTTTTCTGCTATTGGCCTCAGAAATCAAAGATATTGGGATCAACCTCAGGTACTGTCTTTTTGTTAGGTTTTCTCATCCCTTCCAGAAAATGCCAATGGTCCAAATATTTTGTTGTTCCCTTAGATCCTTGCACCATTCAAGTCAGCAGGTGAAGGAGCCAGGAGATGGCAGTATCTGAGGACCACTGTTGGTGTAGGAGATGTAGTAATGCAGCTCTCTCAGGCTTGGTGACCCTTGGATGGTAATATGCTGGATCCCGATTTGTTAAAGTATCAGTGGAACTAAGTGAGTATGTGGGAGAGAAGGACATGGATTATTATGTAATGATATATAAGGACCAGATGCTAATTAAAGAATAACAAAATGAGAAGAGAGGAAAACCCCAAATTTGGGTTGACTGTATAAGAAACACTAATTACAGTCATTTGTGTGAACTGCTTATCATTAATAGCTAATTATCATGCAGAACAATAACAATTATGTATATCATTAAATATGTATAAGATTAGTTTTATTTGATTACAATAATAAACTCCAAAAACACACAATAATGTCAGGCCTAGAAGGGGACCTTGGAGATCAATGTCTAGGTCTGTCCTCTCACGTTCAAGATGCAGACACTGAGGCTAGTCCGTGACAGCTGTTTTTGGGAAGGCTGGGGACTGAACATATGTTCGTGGACTTCTAACCACATTCCCCATGGGACACTTGCATGGAGTTAAATCCAGAAATCAACAAAGACCTCCCTGACTTTTATTTAAGTAGTACCTTGCCCAGGCATTTTGGTGTCATCCTATTATAGTTCCTTCCTATCACCCATCAGAGGCTGAACTTACCTGGTTTATTTGGCTTTTTTCATTGTTGCAGCTGTAATACAGAGTAGGTGTTCAATAACTACTTCTCAGCCGAAGTCAAGGAATGAATGATTCAAAACGGAAGAAGACTCAGACAGAAGGACCACATTGGAGATGTGGAATAAAGGGATGGCCAGCCTGACAGCTGGTACCAAAGTCTCTCTAATACCAGGTATTCCTTCTTTCTACTTTCTATACTTGATCACAAGAATCATCGGAGAAACTTCTGAAATACACAGATTCCCATACCATTTCCCTAGAAATTCAGATTTGGTAGATCTGGGTAGCGTTCCAAGAATTTGTATTTTTTAAAACATTAACTCAATGAATTTGTTATGTTCAATATATTTAGAAAACACTGATAATATAGTTGTCTCCTCATGACAACACAGCCTATAAGAAATGGAGAAAACCTTAGTATGAGCATTTCTAGGGAGAAAAATGCCAAATTTAGACACTGCTGGATTGTCTAAAGAATCTATTAGTGACATGACAGCTAAGCATCCTAGGAAAAGAGCAGGACGCATTCTGTTAACAAGTTTATGCCTCTCCAGGCACAGTGACCTGGGACATAAAATCCCTCACATAGAGAGCTCACCGGCACACGAGAGAAAGGCAATTAATTCTTTGTGGTCATTTATTAAGTTAGAATGTACATAGAGTAAAATTCACTTTTCTAAGTGTATAGTTCTGTGAAGTTTGAAAAATGTAGTTTTATGGCCGCCAAAGCTCCCAGTAGTCAAGTTCCAAGGTGACCAACTGTACCAATTTTTTTTTTTCTGGTACCAGGGATCAAACTCAGGACCTTGTGCTTTCCAGGCAGGTACAGTGCCACTGAGCTAAATCTTTGGCCTCCCCCCGCCCCCCAACTGTATCAGTTTGCCTAGGGATGGAGACTTTCTGGCCTACAGCTGTGACAATTACAAGTAAACTGGGAAGTCAGCTCTGGAAACTGATCAGATTTTTTGTTCCTATAGTTGTATTCTCTAGTATGGAATCACACAGTATGCGATCTTTTGAGTTCGTTCATGGGGTTGAGTGTATAAGTTGTTCATCTTTTTTTCTTATTGAGTAGTATTCTATATGGATGTTCCACAGTTATTTATCATTCCCCAATTTTAATTTATTATGAGAACTGCTGTCGGGGTGTGCGTGGCCCCATCATAGGCATCAGTATGTCCTGCCTCAGTTATCCACCTCTGTCTTCTAGGATTGCTCTCTCTGGTCTTGAAAATAATGAAGCTTATCCATACAAACTTTTCCTACCACCTCTCAATCTGACAGCTTAATGTACAAGTGCATGACAAATGAGGAGAGGGTGGGCAAGGAGGAATTTCGGATGACACAGCTGTTGGCAGTGGTTTACTCCAAAGGATCTCCTACACTTCCTGTAGGATTCCATGTAGCCTAGAAATAGAGCCCTGAAACAGAGCACAGGCACCAGAGAGAGAAGTCAGTTGGCACCTTGAAGTGAAATAGGAGGAGAAAAAGAAAACTTACATCTGAGGCACTAGAGAAATACCTCTGCTCATTAAAATGTGCCTAGGTTAAGCAGATCACATCTAAGTCTACAGAACATTCTGGGAATGCACCACTCAACATTGGCTATATAAAACTCATTTCACCTCCTTGAGAAGGTAAGAGTGGGAGCAACTTCCAGTTAATGAAAAGCTTAAGATGGGCAAAGTAAAAATGATCTCAGCTTGACTCAGAAGATATCTGTAAGTAGTCATGGCAAATGCAAACTCTCTCCCCCTTTCCTTGCATTTTCCAAGAACAGGCTGGCACTCTAGGTGTGTCTGAAAAAGATCTGCATCTGCAGCTCTCCCCCTGGTCTCCCAAGCTCCTGACATTTTCTCCAGGTCAGAGACATTGCATGCAAATACCTGTCTATCTATTCATGTTCTGCCACTCAGGCAGTGAGGAAAAAAAAACAAAACTGGACTCAGTCCCTGCCTTGGGATAATTGCTTAGCAAACAGGATGCACATAATCCATTTTCATTATTAATACTCCAGTTAGGAGCCAGGCTCTGTGTTTGGTTTCTATAATGAGAGCCGCCTTACAATGGAGGTGATGCAATCTACCATTCAGCTCACAGCACTGTGAGGAGGCAGAGAAACCCCTTTTGTGGCAGATTTAGATTCCAGGCATCTCTTCTCCCTATAAAGCACAAGGCTGGATGGACCCACTGTTGAAGAGCAAGACATGCTGATTTTCTTGCCTGGGTGATTTTGTAAAAATACCTTGCTTGCTCATTTGCTTATTGTGTATTATGTGTTCCTAATCTGGGTCCAATAGCTCCTTCGAAGGCACCTGCCCCATACCACTGCATACCCAGGGAGCAAAACTGCTGGCATGCAGCAGAGCAAAGTTTGAAAGTGATTGTCAAGTAGGGCTAATTCAGATGTAACCAGTGCAACCCTCGTGGCTGGCTCAACCACACAGCAGAAACCCGCTTAGTTGGTTTTTTTTTTTGTACCAGGAATCGAACTCAGATCCTTGCATTTGCAAGGCAGGCAGCAGAACCACTGAGCTAAATCCCTGGCCCTACATGCTTAGTTTTTAAAGGTACTTTTTTAAATGCTTGAACTAGAAGTGCTTCCTGAAGAGAGTTAAAAGACTTCTTGGTGAAATCAGTTCTCCCTCTCCTGCAACTTTCATTCTATCTCAGTGGAAGGTGGTTTGCTATTAAAAGAAAATGATAATCCATTATCACCATGAGTCTTGAACTTCCAGGGGCAAGCCCATGGCTGGCTAGAAGGAAGGGCTGATAACTTGCATTTAGTATATGTGCTGCCGAAGCAAGCACTGATAACTTGCATTTAAAGAAAAAAATATCAATTGCCAGTTGGTGTCTTGCCATTTGCTAGAAATATACCACGAATGTGTCCACAGGCAGAGGGACTAGGTCCCTTGGAGAATCTGCAATAGGATTTGATGGTTTCCTATTTACCTCTGGGTGATTAGCTTGAGCCCAGTTGATCTGCAGTAACTGAGTTGGTTATTTTTATCAAGCTCTTTGGTGACAGGTGTCCATGTTGCAAGAAACAAATTGGCACTAATTGGGCACTCCTGTTGGCATCTTGGCAGGAGAGACAGCAATGACTTCATCTGCAGAAGCTTCACATTAACAGGAAGGGGACACCTGTGCTGGACAAGCCCAAGCTGCTCTGCTGCTGCTGTTTGTTTTCGTTTGTTTCAAGAGTTTGAGACATGCTGATTTGGAGTGTGGCAATTTTCATTAGCATTTTTCAGGCAAAATACATACACTTATGCACACATGTGAGCACACACATACACACACACACACACACACACACACACATCCAAAAGGGAATCTGTCAAAATATAGTATGCTGATGATCTGTTTATCAGCATCACTGATGAGAGCTATTGACTGGTGACCTCACAAAGATTGAGAAGTAATTTCCCAAAGGACAAGGCCATTAAAAAGAAAAACCAGGGTACCTAGCATAGTTTGACTCATGGATGCTGAATAAGAAACTGTTAAAGTGAATACATAGTAGCTGAATGATTGGATGAATGATCACTCTGTCTCTTTCATAAATGGATGATAATCCTTTCAAGTTCAATCCTAGACATATACAGTCGGACCAGTCCTTAGCAATCATGTGAAAGGTACAATCATTGTTGAAATGAGAAACATTTGGAGCTTGGCACGATGAGTGACCGAGCTGAGAGCAGACTCTTGCTCTTCTGAGCGTGTTGCTATCTCGATGCCCCTTCTGAGAAACAGAGATTTTGGAACACAGAACATTGCTACTAATGAACAGCACTATGGACCATGAATAGAGAAACTGATTTCTATATTGGGGTTCTCTCCTGATTGTGTGACCTCAAGAAAATCACTTTAACATTATTGGGTTTCTGCTGTTTACAGTCTATTCGGGGAGACAGACAAGTAACCAGGCAATTAGGATAAAGAATGCTACATTTGAATAATAGGGAAACAACCTGGAAGAAAAGGACAAAAAAATACAAGCACCACATGGGGGTAAATTATTCTTCAGCTCTGAATAATCAGTACGTTGAATGGGAACGCGGAAGGCTGGCGAGGGGTAGGCCTTGATTTAATAAGTCTTAAGGGCCCCATGGCTATTTCCGAAGTGACTCGCCTAGCATACTCTAATTATCCACCAGGGGGGAGTAGAGGTCAATTTGTTCTGTACCAGAGGAGGTGGAGTGATTTGTGTTTCATAATTAAGGGGAAAGAGGAGAGCAGAGGAGGGACTCAGGCCAATACACATTTGAGATGCCCTGTTCTTATATTGTCTTCTATATCCATGGCATCTACATAGAATGATCAAAGCTTTGAGTTTTCACTGTGAACTGAAGCAACTGCTTGTGACCCTATGCCCCTGAGATAATATCCAGTGGAAGTCTAGAGAAGAATGATGGTAATAGAATGGCTTCGTGGTTATCCATAGCAAGGGGCACAGAGTTAGAGGAAGCTCTTGAGCCACCCAGCGACTGTGCCACCCAGACTTTTACTATAACAACTAACCAAGCGGACAAAGCTGGTTGCTTTTGCTAAATGCAGGTGCTTATGAACTTTCATAAAATGGACAGAATGAAATAGGAATGAAGTCTGTAGGAATGAAGTGTAATCAGACAAGCATATAATAATTGTCTCACAGTGTGCTTTTTGAGATGCTTGAAGAAAAAGTTCTAGTTTGTCTGCTTGGAACAATAGAGGATAAAATTAGTTTCCAAGATGAAAATTTCTATCCAGTAGAAAACCTATTCCAATTTTAGGGTACTAGGACAGGTTAGGAAAGGTTCTTCTAGATTTGACCAAATCCACACACATTAAAGGAGATGGGACCCTAGCAACCCACTTTAAATAACCCACTATTGTCATTAGAAAGAGCTTATTACTGCATATGGACCAATTCTTACTGCAAGTCCTGCCCACCGAGCAGTTGTGGCCTCACAGAGTAGCTCTGAAATGGATGACCACTTCATTATGCTGCACTGAAAGGGAAAATGATGACCTGTGTGTAAACTCCACACTAATAATGCTAACAAAAATAAAATCTAATATTTATGCAGTTCTTTTAGGTGCCAGACACTGTATCTACACTAACTCATTCAGTCCCCACAATCCTGTGGACTGGATTCTTTTATTATCTGTATTTTACAGATGAAGAAACGGAGGCCCAAAATAATAAGTAGTTTCCCCCAGGTCAAACAATATGTAAAGAGCTAGATTCCAGCCATGAGAGTCTAACTCTGGAGACCATGAGGTGCAGGTGACCACACTATTATAAATTGTTGCAGTAAAAATACGCACAAGTTATTCTTAGACAAGAAGGCAAGCCAAGGAAGGAGGCTGATAGAGTCCTTTAGACCTTGATGATAACCTGGCAGAATATTTGTACATGGGAGGACATAGGGTGTGTTCACCAAGTGGATGCTGACACAGGTGCTTAAAGGAAGGAGGTAGTAAAAATGTGCCATCCTCGAAGACAGTCTGCAATTCCTGGAGACCAGCAACCTGAATTTTGGGACCCAGTCTGCTAGGTTTCTTTGTACTGTATTATGTTTGTATTCACTTTTTTATTAAACCTTAATATTTTAAAGAATTAATTTTATAAATAGCAGCCAGTTTTATCTGGGCTTATGGAAAGCAAACACAGTGCTTGCATCACTTCCTCCATGTGGGCTCCTGGGGTTTTATAGCACACACGATGGATGCTCAGGCCCTTACCTACTAGACTCACCTAGTGTTCCCACTCCTGGAGCCTCTGGCATCCCCACACTACCTGCTCCGTACTCCCTTTCTCTGATGGGTCCTTCTCTGACATCAAGGGAGTCTGCTCTGCCCAGCTCAGCTCGGTATAGCCTGGGGTATTCCCAGGCCAGTGGGGATGGGTGCAGTGGATAAAGCCTTCAGCTGTCCCAACCCTGGTGGGGTTTTCTTTGTTTGTTTTTTGGTACCCAGAACTCCGGTCCTTGTGCCTGTGGGGCTGGGGGCGGAACCACTGAGCTAAATTCCCTTCCGCCCTTTCTTCCTAATCCCTCATCTATGTTTTCTGAGATTGTTTCCCAAACAGAGTGAAACCTTGGTTGTCAAACGGCTCCAAGCATGAGCTTTCCACTACTGGAACAGCAAAGTTTGCAAAAATATCTGCTTGGTGTTTGTAACTTTGCTCAATAGTCAAACCAAAAATTTGACTTGAAAAAACATGTATGGGCTGACACTGAGTCACATGTTGCGTCTCCCCAAGGACACAAAAGGGGGATGCTTCAGCCTAAGCACCATCTTATCCAGACAACATGTAGTGCCTATGTTTGTGCATTCAAACATTCGTCACTGTGCCTTTTTTTTTGCACTTTATTTGCATAAAAGATAATAACCATGGCTCCAAAGAAAGTTAGTGATACCAGTAGCAAAACTAAGAGGAAAACTCTATGAATCACAAGAGAGTTAAAAAGAAATCATTGTGAAATTTGTTATAGTACTGGAAAAATGAAGTTATAAGTGTAATTTCTGGGCCTCAGAACCAATTATTTGGTTTTCCATTATGTCTTATGGGAAAAATACATTCAATTTTTAAACTTTTCAGAGTTCAAACAGGAATTTGGAACAAATTGAGTTCGACAACCCAGGTATCACTGTAAACTAAACCGAAGTTCTTGCCACAAGCCCTGTGATGATGGGGGGGGGGTGTCTAAATTAGGACAGTTTTGAAAATGGGATCCATGAACCCTGGGAGCTAGATGGTGGGGGTAGAAGGGAGGCTTAATGTGGAAGATTAGCTAGGATTGGGGAAAAAGGAGCGGAGACCCCAAATCAGAGAGGAGAACCCCTCTGCACTGGAGGAGTCTCCATTTGGACACAGGACTTTTAGAAATCACAGTGTTTTCCTTTATGCTAAAATAACTATTTCCTTACTGTGATCCCACACACACATTTTTTTCCTGTCTTATTAAAGAAATCCTTTCTGAGGCTGAGAGATTTCACAAAATATTTTTTCATCAGGTGAGTAACAGAGAAGACCAGCTTCCTGAATACAAATTACTGCTCCTGCTTGCCGGCACAAGAAGCCCAGAAAATGGGGTGATGAGACTGATACAGAGCACAGAAAGCCCCCTTAAATCTCAGTTCCCTGCAGTTTGCAAACTAAATGAAGGTGAAACTCATGAGTCTCCGATTGGCTGCTTTTTATAAAATAATGAGATAACATATTGTTCGTTTTCCAAAGTGGATGATGTTTTCTTATTACTACTTTTAATGATTTATTTACCCCCTCATTGCTTTTAAAATTGACAATTGTCAATATCTATAAATCTATCATCTTTGAGCACTGCCAATATATTATTATCTGGCCCCCAGTTTTCTGTTTTCCTTCTTTTAAAGCTTCCCTGAATCAGGCCAAGCTTCAGACAACCTTCATTTGTTACTTTGTTTACTCTTTTTTACTACATCAAATACATAGGTGCCTGTGTGTGTGTATAAAATATGTGGATGTGTACATACACGTGAGATAGGAAAACTCTGAAATGAGAACTGAGCAGAGGCTGCCCTGGTTCTGCTGCATCACTATATCCATGACAGAGGATGGAGAGGAATATGTTTAAGGGTTCCAGGTAGAAGGACCTGCCCAAGGCTTAGCAGAACAAGACACAAAGTCCTGTCAATGACTGACTTCCAGGAGTGGAAGGAAGGCCTAGTGGAAAGTGCTGAGGGAAAGGAGAGCTGGTAGTAACCCACTGAGTTTCCCCAGGAGCCATTTCCCCAGTTTTCAGTGAGAGACTGCAGTCAACTATAATATAACATCTTTATAAATTGCCCAGGCTCCATGTGGTTAAGGTGTGGACTCAGGTATGGAATTACCAAACTTTACTGCCCACAACTTTTTACACCGTTAGTCATACTCTGTTATTTTGTTTGGTTCTGGGAACCACACTTGGATGGGACTTTGACACATGGAGATTGTTGAGAAAATAGAAATCCTAATGTATGTGGTATATAGCAGTATATGTTGGGGGTTTTTCCTCTAGGTAATAATCATACTGTTTCCCCTTTCAATTTTGGACACAATTGAGAAATACAAACAGAAGAGCTCAAACTATCATTTCTATTGTTGTCCAAAGTAAATTCATGGATATAGCTTGTACTTGTAGTATCTTGAAGCCACACCTATGCTTGGGGGAGATACGCTTGAAGGAAGGAAGCTAAAGAACAGACACTGAGCTGGTCCCTCTAACAAGCATCTGGAGACCACCTTGTACCAGCGGAACAGACTGAGGACAGAGAAGGTTCTGTAATCTGTCTCAAGAAGGTAGCACCAGGATCTAAGCAGTCTCACTATTTGGAGTAGGAACATAGTCCTTTCTCTAGGAAGTTAACCAAAAAGATAGTTGGTCGGGGGCTCGACTTCACATGTTCAGGACTTTTTATCAATGCCTCCACGTAGATAAGGTGCTCCTACTCCCCTGGAAAAAATGATGAGAGAGGATCAGGAACAAGGGAATGTTTTTTCCCAACACTTCTGGAGGGTGCCAATTTCTGTTTCATGAGACAAGACAGAAAAATGGCAGGAGAAGAAAATGGTTTTCCTAATAAAGTATATGTACTGTGGGAAAGAGAAGACTTGGCAGGAGACATGATGTTGATCTTTAAGTACAATTGTGCACCTAATAACAATATTCCACATATACAGTGGTGGCTGTAACATAACTAAGGTGTGTGATAGGCTATACTGGCTAGGTTTGTGTAAGTACACCCTATGATATCCACACAATGACTAAATCAAATAATGACACATTTCTCAAAATGTATCTGGGTCATTAAACAGTACAGAGCCTTTTCTGTCATGGAAAAAAGGGCAAAGTAGGTTCAACTGCTGTGGAAAGGAAACATTTTGTTACTTCTCATTACAGCATTGGGGTAATTATCTTGTCCTAGAAAGGGTACCTAGTGAAAGTTTTCAAGTAAATTGAAAGTATTTATAAAAGATATCTAGGTATTTATTTGGGGCCTAGGAAAATTTCCTATGAACTTTTGAAGTTATGAGGTTCTGTGATTCTGAGGACACCAGTCAATGCATATGCATACTTTGAGTAAAATAGATAAAGATTGTTCTAAGCACACTCAATTCTTAAACACACATGTCATGTAAATGCATAAAAAATAACTAGAGCATTATCTGGATAATAGAAAATGAATTCTGTCTTTCTATCAAATATTTGTTCATATGCACACATTGCTAACAAAATGATAAGAACATCAAATCCCTGCCATGTTTTATTCTTAGTACCAGTGTTCTCAGGGTTTCAAGAACCCTGGATACCATGCAAGAATAATAAATCCGAGAGATCTATTCTATAGTGTGGTGCCTATGGTTAACAACTTGGTATTGAATGCAAATGGTCCCCAAAGTACAGTTGCTTAACTTGCAGTTTTTCAGCTTTACAATGATGCAAAAGTGATATACATTTGCTAGAAATCATACTTTGGATTTTTAATTCTCATCACTTGCTGGGCTACTGGTATACCATATAACACTGATAACGCTGGGCAGTGACAGGGAGTCACTGTGTCCAGTTAGCCATGCAGTCATGGCAGGAAACAATACTCTACAGTGCACTGTGTTGCTAAACTATGATGTTTGGTAGGGTAGGTATGTTAAATACATTTTTGACTTACACTATTATCAACTTATAATGATTTTGGGCCAGGGATTTAGCTCAGTGGTTCTGCCACCTACCTCGCAAGCTCAAGGTCCTGAGTTCAATCTCCAGTACCAAAAAAAAAAAAAAAAAATTACAATGATTTTATTGAAGTGAAACATCACCATTGTAAGTCCAAGAGCATTTGTAATTCAAAATTTGCTAAGAAGGTAGATCTTATGTTAAGTATTCTTATACATACATACTCATAAGAAAGATCATTGGTAGAAAATGTAGTAAGAAACTACAATAAAAAAAACAAAGAAAAAATCATAGGCAATCCATATTCTTCTGAAAATCAACCTAAAAATGGCCATAAATAAAATAAATTTAAATAAACAGTTATGCCCTTTCTATTTCACTCATCCACTCTTGCCAGAGAAACACTAAAATAGTTCACTATATTCTTTAACATACTGGCTTTTCCTAATAAAGAGCTTTGGGAATACATATCCATTTTGGGAGACACAAGGAAAGGGCCTTGCTTGAAAGTAGTTCATCTTACTCATGGTCTGAAAATTCTTCCATGAGAATTTTTTTCCTCTCAAGATGAAATGTCACTGCAAGGAAAAAAAAACATCAAAAAACTAGAACTTCAAGGGAGCCCTCTGCTTTACTTATAGGACTTACTGTAAAATAGCTCTTGAAAATCATAAAGGCATATATATTACCATTTTTGCCAAATTTAGGCTGTAATAATGAATTAGACTATAAAAGCTGAACTCTAGAAGCATTTGCCCAGGGACAAAACATATTTTTCTAGTATTACTTATGCCTACCTTCCTCTTGTAAGCATCCTGTTGCTTTATCTTTTAGCACATCTAAGCAATATTTGCCACTTATAACTTCCCTGTCTTTTTCCTTCCGCCCCCCTATGCTGTATAGCTCTTTGGCTCTGATCTCTTTGAAGGTGGACCAAGTCCTATGTTTATATGCTGCTTAGGCAGCTGAGCAGCCAAGTGGAAGGATCATGAACTTTCAAGTTGGACCTAGTTTGTATTGAATCATATTTAATCATCTTTTAGCTCTTCTGCAGCAGCTTCTGGAAAACTTTTATCTTGACCTCCAACTCAGTGGTCAGCACAGTGTTAGGAGTCTACTAGATCATCCATAAGAATTTGTTGGGTGACTCAACTCACCCGAGAGTAAATAGGATGATTGGTCTGAACTACTGGGAGAGGACAAGGAGAAGAAAATGAGAAATCATTATGTGGCAAAACACAAGGTGTACCCTGCCTTTGCCTTCTTTGTTGACAGTGTAGCCTGAAAGACCATACTGAGTTGGAAATTTTGATTTTTATCTCCTACACTGAGACAGCCAGGTACAACAACTACAGTGTGCTTACCAATGGGGAAGAAACTTTCTTGTCCTTCTCCAAAGTAGAGTTAACAGCTCCAAGTTTTTTTTCTCCTACCTATAATAAATGAATAAATGGCTGGCTAGTATCAATATTTGAGATGAATGTGAAATTCTAGAAAACAGTTTTGTCTGTCCATACCTAATTCAATTCTAATTGAATTTGCCCACATCTACCTCAGTATCTTTTACATCAAGGGACAAGAAAAAAAAAAACCTCTATGATTTAAGTAATAAGGGCCCTTTACTGTCTTACTCAGCCAGATTCTCATGACATAGCAGCTTGGAAATACTTGTTCTTCTCCCTATCTCCTTGGCCCTCCCGAGCCTGTCCACTGGTTCCTGCAAGATGGCACCGTGCTCACAAGGCACAGTGCTTGCTGAGCAAGCCCAGCTCAGAGCCCTCAACATGCAACTGCTTTTACCTTGACCCTCCCTGCCCTTTGAAAGGTACTCAGTGTGGGTACTTGTGCTAGTCTCTTGATGAAATTGCCAGTAGGTTCACAAACCTCTACTCACTCTTAGTTAATAGATAAGCCTATGATCATATCAAGCAGCAAACACACTCCTGATCTTATGATAAGAATGTTGAGTAGAGGACAGTTTCCAAAAACCTGACCTTGATCGAATATAAGAATCTTCTGTGCTTTCCTCACCTCATGCCAGGTTTGGGCTCAGAGCCCACAGTAGAAGAGGCAAGGGGGTGGGGACTGGCCACAGGAATCTGTCCTTTGGAGAGGTATTTGATCATTAGCATTGCTTACAATTGCCAATGCATGATGATAATGAAAACCAGACTGACTTTTAGTTAAGTGTTGTTATGGCTCTAAAATCCTGCAGAGATGGTGCAGCCCTTCCTCACCTGCTCCTGTGGTGGGCTGCTCCCTCTGGCCTCGGATTGGTATACTCCTGAGACACAGGTGTGTTTATCACCCTCCCTACATGCTACCCAGGGGAGTAGGTTACAGAGGAGCGGGAGGGAATAGAACACATCTCACATCTATCTGTTTGCTCATATATGAATCACTTATATTTATTTCTTAGTGTTTTTTTTTAAAACAGACCCACCTGGGAGACTTTTATGGGTTGACAGGACATTTCCATTAATGGGGCAATTCACGTGCAGTACTCTTAATGTGGCATCGTTTTTGGGTGGTCAGTTATGACTGTTTCAGTCTCCATGAGACTAAGGGCCATATGCAGAATGTTGTTGCTGTGGCCCATCTGCCTTTCAAGGTGGCCCTGTGAGAACTCCGTGTTGTTGACTGAGGAATTCTGTGTCTTTCATGCTCACAAGCTCCAGGCTGCAGTCCAGTCTCCCAGTGCCAGCTCACTGCTGATTCCACTGGAGCTGTTGACCTTTCTCATAGCCAAGAGGCCAACTTGACTCTACAGCTTCTTCCAGATGCCGATTTGCCCATGGACACCACCTCTCCAGGCTTAAGGTGAAGCAGTTGATACGCCTCCTCTTTTCCCCTGGAGGGAGGGAGAACCACAGCAGGGTCACCACTCTCTCTAAAGACCTGTTATCTCCAAAGTTCTCCATTCCCTTCATACTTTTACCCCTATAGTTGTGGAGCTAGTTTCTCCTCAGGTCCTTTGGAAGTGCTTTCTAAGGGGTCTCCAGCTGCCCTTCACTGTATGTGTGCTCTGTATCATCCTGGTATCTCAGTCACAAACAAGTCAGGGGTCATTTGGCTTTTCCTGTGTGTCTTTATACTGCTTAGAATTATTTCCCAGATATTCTCTGAAACAAATAGCTGGCCAAGTGAGGTTCCTTGGTGTGATGGTTAGCACTCTGGACTCCAAATCCAGCAAATAGATGATTGTGAGAATAGTAATACTTAACAAGAGTGCTTTAGGCTAGTCAGTGTTTATTCTTGAGCTAGGGATAAGGTCACCTCTTAGAGCACATGCTCACGGTGGAGAAAGGTGACACATAAACCAATCAGAGGACAGGTACCCCAAAGCCTGACCTACTAGTTGAGCATGCAGTGTCTGTCAAATGATAACGACTTTGGAAAGCTTTGAGCCAATGACATCTGCCAATAAATTCAGTGTACCCTCAGAATCATTAGGCTTTTGGAGGCGAATGACAGGGTTGGAGAAAGTATAGATGGGGCTGCACAGATGGCTCTAATCAGAATGAAGAGAGGCTGGTGGTGAAAGGTGCTTGTGAAGCAGGATCTTTGGGGCTGTCAGAACTCTCACGGTTTCCTGCCTATGAACAAACAGCAGGTGAAGGTCCATCTCTCTGGGCTTTTCCTCCTTGAAGGATTCTTTCCCTGCTCAAGTTTGATCAGGCATTAAACACCTCACTTTTGACTTGCTGCATCATACTTTTCCCTTGGTTGCTCTATGGACAGCCCAAGGCCTCTCAGATATGCTTCCTGGGCTTCTGCTCCACTTTATCTTTGGGGAGTGCATGGTTGAGTGAAGGCTGCTACCCAGAATGCTCTTGTGCCCTTCTGTCAAACACCCTTTCCATCCTGACCTGCAAGATCTTGCAGCTTGCTTCTCCACTGTCAATCAAGCTCAATTGTGTCAAATTATGCAGTGTTACACTCAGCCACAAGAGCCGGGTTGAGACCTACAAATTCATTTTCACATGCTACTTAAGCCAAGATCTTTTTCTCAGGTCTGCAGTGGTGTTGAAAAGAAATGGGACACTAAGGGCCAAGCAAGTGGTACAGGAGGGTAAACTATGCTCTTTCCATAAACCATCCACAGTGCCAGACCACTGGGCCACCCAGGCCAGTTCCGATTTACTTTGTTCCCCAAGTGACAGTTTCTAAAGTATCCTCACCCCCATTCTAAGAATTTTAAAAATAACATTTTTTGGTGAGTTTCTATTTGTTTGTTTGTTTGTTTTGTTTTAAACATTATGTACATTTTTTTCAATCTCTTCTCATGGCTTGACTTAAGATCCAGATTAATAGCAATTCTAGACTATGTCAATTTCTCTGTAGAATGAATTATAGATTATTTTTAGAAAGCATCATTTGGGAGAGTAAGAGATGTAGTTTGAACAAATAACGGTGTTAAGAAATGCATAGTCCATGTGCATGCATGTGTAGCACTATACTTTTACATGCATAAATAAAATATACAAAGAGATACGCAAGCATTTTTATCTCTATATACATGCGCCATCTGATTCCAGATAGAGAGGCAATCTTGGGCAAGTAAAGATCAGGTGTTGAAAGTTTTCCCAGCTGCATTTCTGGAGCTCATCTGCTATGAGGCTTGATGATGTTACCTTTTTTGAAGACTATTGGGGTGACTTCAGAGGCAGATGGGTATAGAAATGGAACTTGATGACTAGAGGAGCTTGCTGTTCTCTGACTTATACCTGGAATCTTAAAGCTCTTCAAGTAGGATCCCCATCTTGATTGTCCCCTGCCAAATCCTGGATTATTTTCTTTCTTCGAAAATAAGGCAGATACAATTCCATTTTGGGATTCCCTTGAGGAAATCAAATGAGCAGTTGGTTACAATGTATTCTTACCCCTAGTAAGGGATTGCTTACCCCAAAAGTTCTCAGATTCTTGGGCTTTTCAAATTTTCACTAAACTGCATGTAGTTTACATATTCCTGCAGCCAATATTCACAATAGCTAATATTTACTTGGTGCTTTTTATGTGCTTATACAGTGTTCCAAAGGATTTCCATTTATTAATTCATGGAGTACATACAATCTTTGTCTCCATTTTATATAGATGGTCAAATAACTTAAATCAAAATCTGACAACTGGTAAGATATGGACCCAGAATTTGGACTCAGGTTGTCTGTTTTGGGGTCTGAGCTCATAGCCACTCTGCCTCTTGATCTTATTTTGCTTTCAGAGGTAGCGGGTGTGTGGGGTGAGGTGGGGGAGATTGTAGAAATCCCTGGATCCTTGAATGGGATGCCATGAAGTTGAAGAAAAATCAAGTGTCCAGCTCATCTGCTGTGTCTCCTGCTGGTGGCTTAGTCATAACAAAGGTAGGGGTGGTCTCACCCTAGCATTCTGTGACAGACATCTCAATACCTAAAAGAAGAACAGAAACACTCTGCCTATGGTGGTGAGTCCTGTCAATAAGGATTGATCATGTGCAAATTGTGCCCCGAAAGTAGCTGTTGTTGGCGTCTCTTTGAAGAACAGGTAGAAAAGGATGGCGGTGGGGCAGAGAATTAGTGTAAGGAACATTTTAAAAAGAGAAATATCAAATTTTGCCATCAAGGAGTTGGGCAGACCATTAAGAATTTACCTTGTACTCTACTCCCAAAAAACGCATTCCTTCCTGTCAGGCAAACAAACTTGCCCAGCACCCTGAGTGTGCACCACCCCGCTTCAGAGCTCTCACTCACATGCCCCATCAAACTGGGTATCTTGTTAGCAATCCCATGGGATCTTCACAGCCTTCCCTGAACATTCCTTTCCTAAGATTGTTCACAAATAGATGGAACTTGGCAGAACAGGGTCAGGTTCACATTTGGGGTTGTGCATTAGACACAAAGACTTCTATGTAGTCCAAAAGGCAAGACCTGGGTCAGGCTGTGGGATCAGCGCCTGTGGTTTGTGAGAAGGCTCTGAATATAGTCTTGGAGTCAAGCCTAAGTGTGGTGGGGTCAAGGGACACCTGTGTAGGAGCCAAAAGGTCACATATCAAGTGTGGGCGGAGGAGCAGGGCATCAAAGCCATGCTCCTCAGCCTAGTTATGCCATATTGTAGGTCTTGACCTAAAGGCCTCAGATACAGGATCTCTCAAATGTCACCAGCATACCTCCTTATATAGCTGTCATTCATAGGGAATTTGATCATTTAAACCTTTGTCCTGCTAGTAAATTAGTAAATGTTTTCTGTGCTACCTCTCCATGTATGCATTTCTCTCGTAGGTAGGTTTTTGTTATATATATCTGCCAGTCATACCAGAAAGATCTCTTGCATAAATGAATCAGAACCATATTTCTTATGGATTGGATTGTGCAGTTTTAAGCCACCCACTTTATGGTATCTTCTTATGGAAGCCCTGTTAAAGTAATATACCATCTATTAGTTGTTAAGCACTTGGTCCATGTGGGGTCATGTTCTAATTGTGCTATAAGTATTAATTCTGTTAGTCTAAGAAAATCTTCATGAGATAGGTAAAATAATACCATCACCTGGAGAAGGTAAGTAAATTGCCTGAGAAGTGTGTGCAGATGACTACTTTCTGTCTCTTAAAGCCAGTTGCCAGGTAAAATATTCAACTTCTCAGGACCACTATCCTGGGAGAAGGCCCCAAACATGGAGACATCCTGAAGAATGAGACCTCATTGAGGGTAGGGAGACAAACCAAGGTGCACAGAGAGGTGTCAGGTATGCAGGGAAGAATGAATTTTGGAAGTAGATCCACCAGCCCTAGCTACCCCCACTAGTGCAAGGAGGATCAGAAGTGAATCATAGCCCAATCCTTCTACATTCCTGAACAATAAGCTATGAGCAGAATAAAATGGTTATTTTAAGTTACTAGTTTGAGGGATGTCTATTACACAGCATTGATAACTGATACAAATTCTGATCATGTTTTAAAATTTGTTGCTAACAGTTACAAACTGGGAAAGGTCACACACACAAATACGCACACGCACATACACCTCTTCTTTTACACAAGGATATTTCAGCACTTCCTGAAAAATTAGATGAGTTAGCTCTACCTACTGGGCAGCAACTGCCTGAGATGGAATAGAGCCACTCTTCAGCTGGGGCAATGGGGCACACACACTTAGAGTTCCCAAATCTTCATCAGATTCACTTTCTTTGTGTGCACTTTCTGCCTTTCCCATTTGGGCATTTGAATTTTTGATGTTATTTCAGCTCTTCACTAAAGCCCCCCACCCAGTTCCACACTATAAACGCTGTTCCCTGGTTGGTCCACATATTCGCACAGCTGTGCCAAGCCCTGTAGTAGCGTCTCTCGCTGCTCTGTCCCCCTCACTCCAGTTTCCTCAGCGTAGCATCTCCACACTTGAGGGTGGGAGCACATAGCTTGGCCACCGCGTCTTCCGAGGCTTTGCTTGTTTGCTTGTTCATGACCGCAGGAGGGGTGCTTCTCCAAAATTGAAACTTCATACTGTGCCATTCCTTCATCTCATTTCCAGGCCCCCTGCTGTGTGACCGTGTGACACATAGTCATTCTGTGAGAATTGAGAAGGATATTGGCAGTTTGGGAGCTGTTGTTCCTGCTTATGTATGCAAAGAACATAATTGCTAAGTGCATCATCTGCTGTAATTTACACATCTACATATAGCACTGTGCAGGGCATTCTCCTCTTCCCTGGGCCCAGGGTTGAAGTTGTGTACAGGCTCCAGCCTAGAGAGAAGCTGGCTGTTTTCCAAGGCCTGAAGCGGCCCAGTGGAAAATTCTAACAGTGTGATTTCTAAGGCCTCCAAATGAGACTGGCAGGATTTCTTCTTAGATTATTTTAGGATTTTCACAGGGAAGATACAAGGACTGTATCTGCAGCATCTCACCTCTTTTGGTACTCTTTTCCAGTGAGTTTCAGGCCCCAAACAAGAGTTGTTTGCTATATCTAGGATTTGCAGCTTTTCACAAGCCATGGTATGAAATAAAGGAGTTGCTCCCTGCCTTCAGGACACAGGTTTCAGAGCAGAGCAGCTAAAGAACACCTTCAGATCCCTGGAGAGAGGGATTCCCAGACAGCAGCAGGTTTTCTCAGGTGTGCTGAGTCTGACAAGACCTTCACTGGGCCCGGCTGTGGCGTTCCTCCACTTCTGGGCTCATGTTGACTTCCAAGGTGTATAGACAGCTTCAAGAGTGGATTCTGAAGTGGGAAAAGCCTCTTTCCAGGAAACTAAGCCAAGCACTTAGCCTAATCCATTTTAATGGCACTGCTGAGGTGGCACTGTTTGCATTTGAACATTAAGTTTCTTCCGGAAGCTACAGATTTGACCAGAGCTGCACCAGGATTTGTGAAGGGAGCATATAGGGTTAATATGAATTGTGAGTCTGCTCTCTGTAAGGTTATGTTTTAGGGGTACATTTTAGGACAGGAGACAAACAAACACACATGAAACACTTATTTCGGAGGATTAGACAGAGACTGTCAGGAAACTCCAGTTCAGGCATTACGATGGCTCAGGAGACACCACTGTCACTGTCAGGCTACCCAAATCCGATCGCTGGCTCAGCCCCTCACCAGAACAGCTCACAAAACAACTCAGTCTCATGAAGACTTAACTTTTTTTTTTTTTTTGGTACTGGGGATCAAACTCGGGACCTTGTACTTTTGAGGCAGGCGGCAGAACCACTGAGCTAAATCCCGGGCCCCCAGTCTCATGAATTAAGTTGTAAGATGAGTATAAAATGAGTACTCCCATCAGCGTCACCATGGAAGGTGAAGAACTTAAAGCATGAAGAAAGTAGGACAGTACCTGGTACTAGGAGAAAACTCAGGCAATGTTAGCTCTTAGCATTTCATGTATACTTTGTGTCACATAAATGGTCTTCCTAGTTCTTATAATTTTTTCTTTCTTTCTGTCTGTCTGTCTTTGTATCTATTTATTTCTGTGTGTGTGTGTGTGTGTGTGTGTGTGTGTGTGTGTGTGTTATTGGGGATCAAACCCAGAGCTAGTCAAACCCTCCAGACTTTTCTATTATTAATTTTTAAAATTTCAAAACAGGGTCTTGTTAAGTTGCTCAGGCTGATTTTGGAATAGCAATCCTCCTGCCTTAGACTCAGAGTGCTGGGATTACAAGGGTGCACACTGTCCCCAGCTTGTGGTTTCCTTTGTAGGGTTACTCACTAGATGCCAGAGCCGCATACCTGATTGCTGGGCTCCTGCCATACCCACAGAGCAGAAGACAAAGATGTGGGCAGAGGAAAGATGACCTCGAGAAGATGGAGGTGGAGACCCAAGTGACCCTAACAGGCAGGGAAGGCCCTAGGCTGCCAGCCGCTAGGAGAGGCAAGGAATGATCCTTGTCTAGAACCATTCAATCTGGACTTTTACCATCCATAGCTGAAAGAGAATATATTTCTATTGTGGTTAAAAGACTTAGGTTGTGGTACTTTAGGGTACCCTAGGAAACTAATACAGATATTTTGATTACATACATGATGCACTCATTTGCCCATATGTGCTTTAGTGTGGGTGTTCAAAAGCAGTTATTTTGAAGACTGCAAGGCAGGGGTTACTATGCCTCATATCTGCTGTTGGAAAGGCAGCTGAATGGGCCAAGGGAGCAAAGGGGAGTGCTAAATTCTTTAGTATGCACAGGTATGCTTTAGATGTAAGCTTTCAACAGGTGCCTTCTATTTACTCTGAGCCCTTGGTGTCTCACAGGAGGGAAGAGTGTGGAGCCCATGTGGGCCTTCAACCACTAGAGGGCATTTGAAGGACATCACATCCCTAGGAGCCGACCTATGGTCAGCCAAAGGCCACACATTCTGTATGAACCACTGTGTGAAGAAAGTAGAAAATAAAATAAATGGCTCAGATAATAAATTTACTTGCTGCTTTTTTTTTGGTCCAGCAGCAACTCAGGTGGTTGAGTTGTTAGGATTCTAAATAGCCCAATGTGTGTCCTGTCTTACAGGACAGTAGTGATAGGTTTTCCCCCGTCTTCATAGGAATAGGAAGGACAAAGACTTGTCAAAGTTCAGAAATAATTTTAGAACAGCCAAAGAGAACAATAAGTGACAGACTTAAGCAAAGTTATATGCTCAATCAATAAAATTAAACAAGGTTATTCAAATAGAAAGCCTAAGAATTGGACACCCTACCACACATATAGCACTTTGGAAAGGGTGAAAATAGAGCTTTTAGACTAGAACCCCATTTCATGGAGATCCCCATAAGTTTAAATTTAACAAGGGGTTAGAGACTGACAAGAAAGGCAAAACCTACAGAGGTGTGGTTAGGATTAGAAATTTAATTCTTTCTCAGTGACTCACATTCTGGCCAACCCTGGACAATTCACTTAACCTGCCAGGGTGATTGCTTCTCAATATATAAAACAAAGATAATACCAGTCATCAGATCAATTTCCTAGAGTTCATTGAGGTCCTCTAATAAAAGACACATTATAAACACAAATTGTAATTATACCTGAGAGTGCTTTTTATTCCAAGAGAGCCAGAGGGCTTTTCTGTCTTTGAAACTTCAATTATAAAAGTTAGAATCTTATTCATTTGTCAGAGGTGAATAAAAATGTATTCATACTATGAATCATATAAGACCAGGCTAATGACGCTCAGAATCCAAAAGTGGGGCATTACTGATGTGAACAAATTACCTGGAACCTGGAGACTTAAGAGTCTACTCCTCATTTTTTCACTAATTAACCCTGGGGCCTTGGGCAAGCCATTTCACCTCCCTTTGCCTTGGCTAAAAAATGATACAACTGGATGAGAAAAGCATTTTCTGCACTTCACTCATTCTCTTTGTGATTTCTGCCATACCTAAGAAGCATCTATGTTATTGTTAACTTAGCATTTTGCCATTTATTTTTTTAACTCAGTGAGCCTTTTAAACATAAACATATTTGAACAATACTACTATCCAAACATTTCAGGTTTAGTGGCTAATTTATAATAACAAACATGCACACACACACACACACATACTGGTACGCACACATACATACATACACACCATGTCACTAAAGGAAAAATACACTCTTTGCTTGTGTACTGCCTAAAATTCACCTTAGCACTATGATTAGCATGTGTCAATTTAGAAAAAAAAATATAGAGGCCTTCATGGCTCTTGGAAGCCATGAGCCTATGAAAGAAATTAAAGAAGGTATAAGGGAAGCAGAAGATCAGCCAATGGATTTGATAAAGTCTAGATCTATGGCATACAAGAGAAGCTAACTTGTTTTTAGATTCAGTGTTTTCCCTACCAAATAGATGCATTAATGTCTGATACTGTTAAGCCAGAAAAGAGTGGCAAAAACAGCATCAAATGGATATTGATGGGGGAATGTTTGAGGAAGAAAGTCCTTTAAAATATAAAATTAAAAGAGATCATAAGGTAGGAAAGGAACTCATTTCAAAAACCATGATTTGAGTTGTTTGCTATAATATTGAGGAAAATATGGATAAATTTACAAGGAAGGCAAGTTAAAATATTTCATTTCTTCTCCCTCTTTGGTAGATAGGTAGTACCAGCAGTGCTATATTTGCCCATTCAATTGGCAATGTTTTTAAGCACTGACCAGGTTCCAGGTTCTGTCCTAGGTACAGGTGCTATATCTAGGAACAAAATTTTTATTCCCAGAGTTTGCTCTGCCTGAGGCTGTGACAGCAAGGGTGACCTCAGGAGGCCACTGGAGGTAGCTAGCAAATTTCTGGGTCTGGAGACAAAGATCTCTGCTCAAGAACTCCTCAGTGTATGTACAGCTGAGAGCCCCAGAGTCATTTTCCTTTTGAGTCTTCCTCTCCCACCACTAAGTGGAGCTAACAATGTTTCACAGATACAGTTGACAGGATGTGTTTAAAATGACACAAATGGCAAATGACACAAATAGAAAATGCTACATGAATGTTCTTGAATTTGAATTTGTGAGTCTTAGCATGAGGAAGGAATCAGGAGCCTATTATTTCTCAGAGCTGGAACACACAAGAAATTTAAGCTTGAGGGACACACCAAGGAGGCCTGGGCAGTTGGCACTTTTTCACCAAAATAAAATTTTTTTCTTTGGCTATGTGATTCAATTTCAAAGAAAGTGATTTCACACTCATAAAGAACTATCAAATGTAACAATATATAGCCATTCTAAAGCCAGTCTATAATGGTTCCTTGACAATCGTTCACTTTGGCTAATCATTCCCAAGACTATACCTTCAGGGCAAAAAATATTCTATACTACATGCTGTTAGGAACTTTCATATTCCTATGATTGCCATCTTTGTTATATTTCTTAATATATGGCACGGCTAGGAGAACATCTAAATATGTACATTTTCACTTTCGTATTATAAGTAGGAGTACCGACCTGACCTGACCAACCCAAGACCTGGGCGAGAAGGAACCTTGTCCTGGGCTCCATATTTTGGAGGGGTCTTCTTTAGTCCTCCTTTAGTTGCATTGCTCAGCCTAGGTTAAAGAGTCCAGAGGCCAAGAGGAAATGTCTGCCAGAGCCCTGGGCTTTCCTTTTAGACCAGGCTCCTGGTACCTGGACCTTAGAGTTCTTGTGAGATGGTTCCAGCATTTGAAGCCCTCTTACTCAGTTTTTGTCTGCTACGTGTCTCTTTCTCAGGGTGGCCAAGCTACTGGAGTGCATAGTCTAGGCATAAGAAGTAATGGAGGAGAAAGGTGGACAGAAGGAGTGACCCAGAGCTTGGAAATGCAAGTTAGAGTGTCTACATGCACATATAAAAGTCTTTTTACAGTCCAGAGTAGAACAGGATGGGAGGGTGCTCAGAACAGGCTAGGGTGAAGGGAAGTAGGAAGAAAAATGTTGTATTAGTGTTCACTAGAGGAACAAAATCAATATAAAATATATGTATAATTATACAAGAGATTTATTAGGTAGGCTTACAGGATAAGAAGGGGAAGAGTCCCAATGACTATCTGTGGAATCAGAAGCAGAAGAATCCAAAATGATCATCTTTGTGCTGGAAAGCCAGAGGATCCAGTAGCAGCTGAAGGTCGAAGGCCAGGAAGCTCAATGCAGAGTTACTAGTGTGAGTTTGTGCCAGAAAGCTGAAGAATCTACACCAGAAAGCTATATTCTGCACTAGAAGCCAGAAGGAACTGGAGACCTATGTCCAAAGGCAATGGTGAAGCCTAGAGTTCCTCTGAAGAAAAAGGGAAGACTTTCTTCTTCTTTGCCTGTTTTATTCTATCCGGACTACAAGCCTATTTGTTGGTGCCACCCACATGCAGAGTGGATCTTCCTTCCTCAGTTTACAGGCTACATCTTGGTCACCCACAGACACACCCAGAGCTTTACTAATCTGCTAGGTGGTTCTTACCCAAGTCAAGTTGTTATATCATAATTAATGATCACTATCTATCCCTTGTCAACATGAAAATCACACATATCTCCTTGAACTGTACTTAATTTCCAAATACAATACAAGTTCATAGTTATACCTAACATGATACAATATCCTGCATACAACTGGAAACACACTAATTCCCTCTATAGAACAGGAGGCAAAGTTTTTCTTTGGGTGATGCTTACTCTTCTCCTAATATTCCAAATCTTAAACGTTATAACTTGCCTTTAATAATACTTACACACTAGTATTAAGTCAATCAGTACTATGTTCCAAAGAAAGAAATACCTGCTTAATATACGTGGAGTGTGGAGATATATAGATAGATAGATAGATAGATAGATAGATAGATAGATACAACAATTATAATCCTTGTTTCTGTAACTGATCACAGTCATAGCCAGTATTATAACTATCTTCTACTACCCATTCTGTATTCACTTAGCCTTCAGCAAGCACCTCAGCAGATCTTGGTTCTTTCCTTGGTGGGGTGGCCTACAGGATCATTTCTGAAGGTCCTGGTCCATTTGTCATCCTGCCTGGATTGGGTTGTAGTGGCTTCCTGTTGACTTTAATAACAGGGTGTGGCAATATTAGGAGATTCCATAAGGGATCTTCTGGACTCCAAATATATTCTTCTTTGCCTCCATTATGGAGTACTAGCCCAATTTTCCTTTGATAGTCTGGGTCAATCACCCCTGCCAAAACCATAACTCGCCTTTTAGCTTGCTTACTCAGAGTCATGTGGAGCCCAAAATGACCAGGGGGAAATGTTAGCTTCCAGTTCAATGGAATCATTGTTGTGCTTTTTGGTACAAGACTTCCTCCCTCTGGAACTAAGACTTCTAGCCCAGCACAGGATATGGTCACAGGAACAGGAAGCAAAAATTTTGCTAGGGGGTCACTAAGGATGATGGTGAGTGGTACCATTCCAACTTCCCTTTGATTCTTCGACCTGTGAATCCTGGCTATGGGAGAAGTAGTACCATAAAATGGATGCTGATAAACGCATATACAGCTTTCTAGAGACTCTTGCCCCAGCCCTGTAAGGTACTGCCACCCAGCTGGTCCTATAATTGCATTGTAAAAGATCATTCCATCTTTCTATCAGTGCAGCTACTTCTGGATGATGGGGTCATGGTAAGATCAGAGAATTCCATGAGCATGAGCCCACTGCCATTTTTCTTTGTCTGTGAAGTGCATTTCTGTGTCAAAATCAATGCTGTGTAGAGGCTTTTTCTAAGTCCATAGACAACAGTTTGGCAGAAGCATTATGTGTAAGGAGGGCAAATCCATACTCAGAATGTGTCTATGCCAGTAAGGACAAAACACTGTCCTTTCCATTATGGAAGTGGGCCAATGTAACCAACCTGCCAGTGGATCACAGGCTGATAACCTCAGGGAATGGTGCTATATCGGGGACTCAGTGTTGGTCTCTGTTGCTGGCATACTAGCATTGGCTGTACCCAGGTCAGCTTTGGTGAGTTAGGTCCATATTGCTGAGCCCATGTATAACCTCCATCCTTGCCACTATGACCACTTGGGCAACGACAGGCTGGCTGAGGAGAAATGTTGACTGCCATCCACAGAATGGATCATTCCATCCACTTGATTATTAAAGTCCTCTTCTTCTGAGGTCACTTTGTGGTGAGACTGTTTACATGGATAAAACATCTTTTACATTCTTTGTCAGTATGGAGAGGTCTATCCATAAACTTCTTCCCCAAATGTCTTTGTTACCAATTGATGAGTTATGTTCCAAGTCCCTGACTTTTCAGCCAGACTATTAACTACAGCATATGAATTGGTATATAGTCATGCTTCTGGCCATTTTTTCTTTCTTCTAAGGAAAATGTATGACCAGTTGTACTGCCACTGTGACGATTTCCCTTCACCACTTTCCTTTAGGGATGTCCTAGAAATGGGCTATAATGTTGTAGCTGTCCACTTTTGGGTAGTACCTGTATAAAGTACAGAACCAGATGTAAACCAGGCTCTAGTCTTCATTTCCTCTGTCAACTGATCATATGGTATACCCGATAAGGCTATAGGAACATAGGAATAGGAGGCAGTATTGCAGTAGGACCATGAATATCTGGGCTATTTCTTCATGTAAACTTATCGTGCCTTCTGGGCCTGCTTGGGCATGATCACATATATAGCACTTCCATTTAATGATTATACTGTTGCTGTGTATGCCCAACTTTATGATTTAGTGGGTCAGATAGCATCCCATTCATGATGGGTAGCTCAGTTGCATGGCAACCTTGGGTCACATGGTCACACATTCAGTTTCCACTAAGGCCCAGTAGCAGGTCAGAAGCTATTATTCAAAGGGAGAGTAATTGTCTGCAGATGATGACAGAGCCTTGACCCCCAAATCCTAATGTCCTCCACTGATTTACCTATGGGGGCCTGCCAGAGGCTCCAAACAGCATCCCTGTCTGCCACTGGCACCTAAGTATCATTGGTTCTGCTGGATCAGATAATCCAAGGGGCAAAGCAGCATGGACCTGTTGCAGGGCCTTATTATCTGGAGCTTTTGATTTTCCTTTATTAGTTTGTCCAGATATGCTAAGAGCAATAAGTCAGCATCATTATATTTCCTACTCTTCCAAAAATGTTAAAAAATATTGTATAGTCACTAAATTCCTTGCATCACAAAATGGCAAATTAGGAGAATCACATGGATCTATGTTGCCTATTAGTTTAAACAGTTCACACCTTGATCTATCAGTTTTCTCTGTATCATTAGAAGGAGAGACCAAGGCAGCTTCAGGTTTCGTCAAATTAGAGAGCCAACTCCAAGAACCGCTAGACTGATTAGAGAAGTCAATCTTTACAGTTCTGTCTCTCTAGAACCACTTCCAGTACCAAAGTTTGTATTAGTTAGGGTCACAATTAATGATTACAACTGTGGTCAAGCTGTGAGGGTTTTATTTCTATTCTCCACCAAGGTCTTGCACATGTCTGCCCATAGGCAGACATAATTTCACTGCCGATAGAGGTACAATTTATTTCTTTTCCCATCTCAGTGGCTTTCTTTTGGTCATTCAGTACCCTCAGCACATCTACTGAGGGCTGATCAGGAGCAGAGCAGAAGTTAAGTTTAGATCAGATAATTTTTCTACTGGATGTGTAACTATGATCTTTATAACTGGTGAGAAGTACTGATTTAAAGTTTCTAGAATCACAATATCTTCAAATTGGAAGGGACCTTAGGGATCATTTCTTGAGTCCATGAAAAACAAAGGCTGGAATACACAATGACAGCTAGCTAAATAAACACATGATTCATCTAAAATTGTGTCTTAGCCTGTTTTTGCAATCTTGGTAGTATTCAAGATACATGATCATTAGCCAATGGTACTTAAATGTGTGTTGTTCTTAGGCCAACAGTACTCACAGAGAGGCATCTTTGAAATTGTATTTGCAGTCACCCTACGGTAAAAAGTTTGGGATTGTTTTATACCTTGCAAACTATTCTGATTGGGACATTATAATTCTTGGTCAATTTCATATGACTCAATCATTTCCCAATGTCTGTTTAATGAATATTTTGAATACTGATAATTACCTTTCTTTCCCTAAAAATCTTTCCTGACCTGTATCATATTTCTTCTGCTTTACGCTTTGCCCAGGCTGGCAGGACATATATTTATCTAAGCTGTCTCAACAGCTACACAAGACTTAATGGCTCTTGTCTATGACAGTATTATTATACCTATCTTCAGTAGTTGGTCTCAAAAACTTAGTATCTTTGAATTTTCAGATCAAAAAGCAGATCTGGAAAGGGAGGTGAAAATGTAACCCTAAACTTTGGGAATTGTTCCAAACACAGAAACAACTTGAAGGAAAATATTTTAGGTGATCGTTAAAATTAACCTCTTTTCAGAAGATAAAGGCAGAAAAAACAAATATCCAGTTACCTATTGTTGAGTCCATTAGCCATGTGGAATACAGGGGCATTCTGACTGGGCTGTGTTGCAAATGGTCATGAGACAAATTAACAGCAACACTAAAGGCTACAGGGAGGATAAATTAGCACAGTGAACTCACTCAGTGACAAGGACCTTCTAAAATACCTGTGCTCTCTGTGAGTGAAGAAGAAAGAGCTGGTGATGAAGAGAAAAGAGTTTCGAGAAGAGGAATCCATGCTGATTTGGAGGGGAGAGAAGAGAAATGCAAAGTCTGAATGCCTGATGGGAATATGGCAAGAAGAAGGTGCGGTCCATGGGGGACAAATACTTTTTTTTTTTGGTACTGGGGATCAAACTCGGGTCCTTACGCTTTCGAGACAGGTTGCGTAACCACTGAGCTAAATCCCCAGCCGGAACAAATATTTTCTATCATGATCCTGAGAGTAGCACTCCTGTGAGGAAGCTCAAAAGGTCAAGGCATCTTGAGTCAGTGAACAGGGACAAAATGCATTGTATTTGAGACTCTTCATACATTAGAAGATATGACCCAACATTGAAGATGAGAACATTAACAAAATGCCTTGATTATCAGGATGTGCTTGACTTGCTAATAGCAAGTTTGTTTGTCAATGTGACCTGCCAACTCTCTGCTCTAACACGATCAGCATAATTCTGAGTTACACAAAAATGATCTTGAATCTAAACTATCATTTGTTAGAAAAACTAAATTTTGAACAACTATATTTACAAAGTTTAAATTTTTGTTGCCGCTAATATAGTTTTGGTGATATGTCTAATAACTTGTGTACAAATGCCTGAGTTGGGAAGGTCAAGCTACAATTATTTGTTCTGAATTATATTAGGACTGAGAAAAGAAAATTATCAGAGGGTGCCAAACTTTTGAAGGGATTCTGTGCTGAGGGAAAATGTAGAGCAGCACCCCCTAGTCAACATAGAATTAGAAAAGAATTAGGAAGCTGTCTTTGACAAGAGTATTTCTCAGAGAAAAAAGTTATTTGGACCTGTTGTTCCTCAGTCTAATGCTTTTCAAATAGGCCAAACTTGTTTGATTTTTGAATGGTTAGTTAGTTGTGGCATTTCAAAATAACAGAGCAGGAGAGACTTCAATACAATTTTAGTAAATAGTTAACTGTTTCTGAGCATGGATAAGCTTCTGATTAGTTTTATGCTTGCCTTGGTTTAATTTGGTGATTTTTGTCTGTTTTGCTTCCAATTAGGTGCTAACAAATACAGATGGTCTCTGACTTAATGATGGTTCAACTTAGTATTTTTCAGCTTTATGATAGTGGAGAAGTGATATATATTCAGTAGACACTGCTTTGAATTTGAAGTTTGATTTTTTCCTCAGCTAGTGATATGTGAGAGATACTCTCTTGTGGTTGTGGGCAACTCTCAGTTGGCCAAGAAGTCGAGGGGAAATAAATGATGTTCTATACACACTGTGTTGCTAAGCTGTGATGTTCAGTACATTAGGAGTACTAGACATATTTTCAACTGATGATATTTTCAACTTACGCTGGGTTTACCAGAACATAAGTCCATAATAAGTCAAGAAGAAACTGTAAAGTCACCTCTGTGTTAAGCTGAATAACATGCTGACTATTCTTATACGTGCAAATGTTATAATTTTATATAAATTAAAGGTATTGGGAACTGACATATTTTATCATCCTAAGTGGTTTTACTGATGCCACACCTAGATTTCAGGGTATAAGCTAAGATCTACTAGACCATTTAAAAAACAAATCAATTCTATCATATATTTATTTCTAAAGTTATAGGCTTACATATTGTAAATAGGTTTGTTTTTGTGAATTTTTTCCCCAGATGGTTCACTGTTAGCCTATAAAAGCTACTGGTTTTATATGCTGCTTTTGTATACTGTAACTTTACTGAAAAATTACTGTAGTTATAACAAGTTTTTTGGTGGATTTTTTCAGTTTTTAACATTATAAGATCATATCATCTACAAACAAGGACAATTTGACTGCCTCCTTCCTAGTTTGGGTGCCCTTTATTTCTTTCTCTTGCCTGGTTATTCTGGCTAGGATGTCCCACACTGTGTTGAATAGAAGTGTTAGAAGTGGGCACGTTGTCTTGTTCCAGAGCTTATGGAAAACGCTTTTAAATTTCCTCCAACTGATATGATGTCAGCTATGAGTTTATCATATGTAGCCTTTATTATATTGAGGGACATAGCATGAGTTTTTAATCATGAAGAGATATTGAATTTCATCAAATCCTTTCTTCCTCTATTTAAATGATTATTTGGTTTCTATCCTTTATTTTATTAATGTGACGTGTCACATTCATTGATTTGTATGTGTTCAATCATCCTTACATTCATGGTGTAAATCCTACACAGTGATTGTAGTGAATTATCTCATCAACATGCTATGAATTTGAATTCTTAGCATTTTGGTGAGAATTTTTTTAATATATTCACACTTACAATATGTACAATAAATTAAACACTGAGGAATAAGTTTAACCAAGGAAGTGAAAGATCTTTGGATTGAAAATGATAAAACCCTGATGAAAGAAATTGAAGAGGGCATAAAAAAATGGAAAGATATCCTGTGTTCATAGATTGGAAGATTCAGTACTGTTAAAATAGCCATAGTACTTGAAAGGATCTATAAATTCAGTACAATTCCTATCAAAATACTAATGACATTCTTCACAAAAATTTTCAAAAAACCATAAAATTTGTATGGAACCACAAAAGGCCCTGAACAGACAAAGCAATCTTGAGTAAAAAGAACAAAACTGGAAGCATCACAGTACCTGATTTAAAAATATATTACAAAACATTAGACACCAATATAGTATGGTATCTGTGTAAAAATAGATAAACAGTCCAACAGAACAAAAGAGAGAGCCCATAAGTAAATCCACATATCTGCAGCTAGGAGAGCTTCTACAAGGATGCCAAGAACATGAAATAAGGGAGGAACAGTTTCTTCAATAAATTATGCTGAGAATATTGGAAATCCACATGCAGGTAAATGAAACTAAGCCTCTATCTCTTACCATATAAATATCAAATTAAAATAAATAAAATACCTAAATATAAGACTCAAAACTATGAAAATACTAGTAGAAAACAGAGAAAGTGATACATAACATTAGACTGGGAAAGGACTTTTAAAGATATAACCCCCTAAATCAAAAGTAGACAAATGGGATTATATCAAACTAAATACCCTGCACACAGCAAAGAAAATAATTAGCAGAGTAGAAGAAAACCTGCAGAATGGGAGAAAATATTTGCTGACTATACATCTGGCAAAGGGTTAGTATCCAGAATATATAAGAAACCCAAACAACTCAGTAGCATTCCTGCTCAGAAAATCAGATTTAAAAATGGACAGAAGACACTAATGAACATTCCTCAAAGAAGACATAAAAAGGGCAATAGATATATTTTAAAATGCTCAATATCACTGATTATCAGAGAAAGACACATCAAAAGCACAATGAGATATCAACTCACTTCCATTAAAATAACTCTTATTAAAAAGACAAAAGATAAAAAGTATTGCAAGGATGGAGAGGAAATGAAACTCTTACACATGGTTTGTGAGACAGTAAATTATTACAGCCATCATGGAAGCCAGTATGACAATTTCTTATAAATTAAAAATAGAATTACCATCTGATTAAGCAATCCTACTACAGAGTATATATCCAAAGGAAATTAAATCACTGTATTGAAGATATATGCATATTTATTGCAGCAGTGTTTTCAGCAGCAAAGACAACAAATAGGCCTAAGGGTCCATCAATGGATGTATGTATAGAGAAAATATGGTATATATAAACAATGGAGTAGTACTCAACCATAAAAGAATGAAATTCATATATTTGTAACAATATAGATGAAACTGGAAGATATATTAAATGAAATAATGCAGACACATAAAGATAATATCACATGATTTCATATATATGTGGAATGTAATAAAAGTCATTTTTATAAAAGTAGAAGACAGAAGCTGGGTGTGGTGGCACATGCCTCTAATCCAAGCACAGCACTCAGGAGGCTGAGGCAGGAAGATCACTGGGAGTTCCAGGCCAGCCTGGGCTAACTAGTGAGTTCAAGGCCAGCTTGAACTACTTAACAAGACTCTGTCTCCAAAATTAAAAAAAAAAAAAAAGAGGATAGAATAGGGTTACCAAGCCTGGAGAGCCACAAAGTTACAATTAGATAAGAGTAATAATTTCTGACATTCTGTTGTATAGCATGGTGACTATAGTTAACAATATTGTTAATAACAATAATGTAAGGCATATCTCAAAATAGCTAGAAGAGAGGATTCTAAATGTTTTCACTACAAAGATATAATAAATGTTTGAGTTGAAAGATATGCTAATTACCCTAACTTTTTCATTACATAATGTATACATGTATCAAAACTTAACATTATAACCCATAAATATGTATAATTATTTGTGTCAATTAAAAAAAATTACGGGGTTACCCAAGTATAACCAGGATATTATGGAACTCCATTCCAGCTTTATTATTCCACTACAGTTTGCCACCAGTATTGCCTTTGTGAATTTATATGCAAATCAAGGTTTTATGCGAAATTTGAATATTTTTGCTGAAAACACAGATTACAGACACTTTAAATGTCATTACAATACAAAATACGTAACATCACGTGTTTGTGCCTCAAATTCTAAGTCAAACTCTAAGACGAGCATGGTGGACACTGCAGATGACACTGCGCTCTTTCTTTTCCCTGTGGCTGATGCGGAAGGTATAGAAGGAGAGTCTCTCATCTTCAGTTACAGAAAGCATCAGAGGTCATGCTCCCTAGCCCGGCTCCAGCCAATAACTGAACGCAGAAGGGATAGTAAGAAAGACCTATAGGAGAGAAATGAGATCCTCCTGACAGCCAGCCTGGGTTTAAGCCCCACCCAGTGGCTTCCCGCATCCTTCCTTAGACCTAGACTGCACAGTAATCTAGGAGACTTTTACCCATCTTTCTTCCCTGTCTTCTTCACTGGGTCATCCTTTTATGATTATCTGAGTCTCCAAGTCTTTTTCTTTCCTCCCATCTATTTTCACTTTACTAATGAGTCTTTAAATCGTTTGTTTTGAGACAAGGTCTCGCTACGTAGCTCAGACTGGCTTTGAACGCGCTATGTATCTCAGGCTGGCCTCGAATTCATGGCTCATTCTCCTACCTCAGCCTCCCAAGTGCTGAGATTACGGTGTGTACCACCACGCCCAGCTCTGTCCAGCTCCATCCTTAAATGTTTCATCTAACACTGGCATCTATGTTACAGTAGTAGGAATAACACAGATGAGGACACAAACCTATGTATACTTTAGAATAAATAATCTTGACCTCAAAAGCTTGGAAATAAAGGTTGTACACATATAGAATCCAAGATAGTATGTGGCAGACCAACATTTATGGGCAAGAAAAAATCGATAAGAATTTGTGCATTATCTTGTTTGAACAGAAGTGAAGATATTGTGATCCTAGAGCCACAAATAGTGATGTATGAGGTATTTATAAAAATATTCATTTTGTTACATCTAAGTATCTGATTATACCATTAATATTGAGAATGAAACACACACACACACACACACACACACACACACACACAGTATGAAGTAAGTGTCCCAGGCACTTTGAAGGCAGGTAATATCTGTGTGACTGCAGCAGTATGACAGGAGGGAAGAGAGGAGGGGTTGAAAAGGCCGCTTACATCCAGGCCAGTGAGCCAGAGTACGGGAGAACACACAGTTGCCTGTGCCCAGGCAGGAGTTATTAGACCAATATTGACACACAATTTTTCCTCAAAGTCCACACTTTCTTCAGATTTCCTGAACTTTTACGTAATGGCCATTTTTTACGTCCAGGGTTCTGTCCAAGGTTCCACATTACATTTCGTCACCATGTCTGCTTAGGCTCTTCTTAGCTGTGATGGTTTCTCAGACTTTCCTTTTTTTGATGACTTAGACCACTCTGAGGATTACTGTGTAGGTACTTAGATTTGTTGGAATTAGACCGGGGTAATAGAGTAATGTGTGTTGGGGAGAAAAAGCACAGAGTTGAGGTTCACCACATCCATAGCACATAACGTCATATGACTCCTCACTGTTAACATTGGCCTTCATCAGCTATTATTGTTCGTAAGGTTTCTTACTGTAAAGTTATTATTTTTATTTTCCTTCCTCCCCAGCCTTTCTTTGGAAGGAAGACAATATACAATACACATAATCCATACTTAAGAAGTGGGAGCTATGTTCCTCTTTCTTCAGGGTAGAGAGTTAATATAATTTACTTGGAATTCTCTCATAGAGGAAATTTCTCTTCAATCTATTTCAACATGTTTTACATAAGTATGGATTTGTAGATATATATTTCATACTTTGGGTTATAATTCAATTATACTTTATTTTGTTGTTCAAATTATTGCAGCTTTGGCCATTGGGAACTCTTTTAGTTGGCTCCTGAGTCTTTGACATGCCCTCATCATTGTGGCTTTTTTTTTTTAATACTCTGTTTTTTCTGAAACTACAAGATGCCTGAGGCACATTTTGTATAAGTCCTTCTTAAGTCCAAAACTGGCCTTTTTCTCCAAAGAACTCTGATTGTTTTTACCAGACAATGGTATTAGAAAACAAAATGTGGATGCTAGGTGGTGTGACTTTTTAAAAGTTCTGAGCTGTCTGCTTGGAAGCTCATGTACACCAGCATGAACCAGAATTATTATGGATGCTACATTTATTGTGAATGATTTGATTTGTCCTGGCAGACTGAATGATACGTGTCAAAATTCAGAAGACAATGCTGTTCCAGAGGCTGTGAATCCCACCTGGGAGAAAGGTGCTCCTGTGTTTGATCAGCTCATGTCTTTTGCAGAATTCTAACTCTATTACACCACTCATAAACTGTTGTGCCTGCATAAGCTTTATGTGGCATTTAAGAAAGAGAGTCAGCCATCTAAACAGATGACATCAAAGCATTTGTCAAGAAACTGTACCCTAGGGCTACAACTGGCTTTTGGTCATGTTATTTCACATCTCAGTCTTTGGGAGAAGCAGAGTGCAATGGTGGGTTGGTGCAGGGCTCTCATACAGCTCAGCCTTATTCCAAAGCACAGCTTCTCCCCTTGCCGTCACTTGGGACCCCTCTGTGCTTCTGTCTCTTTGTACAGTCAGGGCAACAGCAGGGTATACTTCATGTCTGCAGTTTTGAGGATGAAATGAGTCAATATATGTAAACACATTGAAAAGTCCACTGATCTACAAGTTCTAAGAATTTAATATTAAAATCCCAACATCTACCTCTGTATGCAGCTATAGCTCCATTATCAGTGTAATAATGACCCAGAGTAAACAAGAAGTGTGATGTTTATCTAATGTTTAAAATGGCATGAATGTCATAGTATTTCCAGGAAGATTTTCAAATGCAACATTCCCTTTAAGGACAAACAGAAGCCAGTGCTTAGGGAGTTAATTGCAAGTTGGCTGGAAACATGTGATGCAGAAGAACTTTCCCTAAGGTTATGGATGGTCATGTCCTGGCTAGGTTTAGTAGGAAAAGTCTATATATGGGATTGTTCAAGTTTACTATGGCTAATGGTAAAATCTTAGGGTAACTGGGAGAAAGTAAAGGAGGCCAGGAGAGTGCCAATAGTAGTGACTGATTAGGAGTAGAGCAAGGAAAAAGAAATCTCTTATTTTTAGCTCAAAAAGAAGATGTTTAGATTCTTTGCATTTGGGTTCTGTGTATATATTAGTTTGCTTAGGCTGCCATAACCAAACATCAAAGACTAGATGGCTTACAAAACAGAAATTGAGGGCCTGGGATTTAGCTCAGTGTTTCTGCCGCCTGCCTTGCAAGGGCAAGGTCCCAAGTTCGATCCCCAGTACCAACAAACAAACGAAAAACAGAAATTTATTTTCCTAAAGTTCTGGAGGCTGGAAGCCCAAGATCTGTGTGCTGTCAAGGTTGGTTTTGGGGAGGCTTCTCTTGCTGGCTGTGGACAGCTTCCGTCCCTGTGCCTTCTTATGTATGGCCTTTTCTGTACATACAAGTGGAGAGTGACTGCGGCCATGTCCTCCTTTTCTCACATGAATACCAGTCCTATCTAATGAGGGCCTCATCCTTCCTTATGACTTTATTTAATCTTAATTTCCTTCTTCAAGGCCCAGTTGTTACAATGTTTATTTTCTTTAAAGTCAAATAGATTCTGGATTCGCCTTTCCAAATTAGCTCTCCTTATATGAATTAGGAAAAGAATAGCAGAAGAAGAGAAAAATCCTAAAAGAATAAACAGGAGAAGAGAAATGTCTCAAAGGAGTCACTGTACACCTAAAACTTCATGAAGTAAGAAGCTGGTGTGCTGGTCTCTGCAATGACTGAAGTCAAACCCTGAGCATTCTTCATGTAATCCCATTGGAAATATGCTCACACGAAGTTTAATCACAGATGTATTCAAGCAAGAAAGGCACCCTTGCCAATGCTGTCCTTGCTCAGAAATAAATAAAAATAAGGACACTGATCCCCAAAGAATTCATTTCACTTTGTTTTGCTGGTCCATTTTTGTTAGTATTAAATGAACATTCATTCTTGGGAGGATGGACCAAATATATTTAGAACACTCTCAGGAGATTTGGGGACCTTTAAAGACTAACATCAGAACTATACTCAGGGAATTTTAAATGTTTATAAAGGCTTCAAGGTGATTTTTCATCTTTTTAAGGCTATGCTATAAAAATTTGAGCTTTTAATCAAAAATTTTCTATAAAACTCACCTACCACCAAAGGACAGAATAACCATGCTAAAGGTCATAGTTACTTAAATTTCATTTGAAGTATTTAGCATTGTTCATTAAGGTACTCATTAAACAAGTATTCTGACTACTTCCTATGTTGAAGGAACACCATGAGACATTGTAAAGATAAAAGATTTAATAAGATGTATACTATATGTCTAAAGTCTTTTGGGGCTGATTGTACATGTATAGAAAAGTTATTATTAAAAAAATAAAGTAACTAATATTTCTCTCCCACTTCAAGCTATGTGTAAAGTACCCAAAGTGTAGTGTACACTGTGAATGGTTTGGATTTTAGGGAAGGATATGATTGGGTGACTGAACAGAGAGGCTTTGGGTTGGACACAAAATGGGTGCAGGGACAGTGTGTGAAGGTTGCACAAAGGCAGGAGACTACAAGACAGATTTAGGAGACGAAATGTTAGTGGATCACTAATTCATGCTGATAGGATGGATTGGGGCCAGATTACAGGAAATGGCAGGAGCTAAGATAATAAATTTGAAAATCATCACAGAGGTGATAACAAATTAATGATTTTGTGTGGGTGAGTGTATGAAGAAGGAATCCTTTAGTTAGAATCCAATAGGCAAAATGGATTAAAGACAAAGGGGGAATTGAAGGTGAGCTCAGTAGTCCTCAAGCCCAGCTGTGTATTAGCATATCCTGGAGAGTTTTACAAAATGCCAGTGTCAGAGCCCCACCCCAGCCCAATTTAATCAGAATCGCTGAGGTTGGGACCAGATACAGGCTTTTGCTAAAGCTCCTCCAGGTGATTCTAATGTGCAACCAGAGTTGAGAATCACTGAGTTAGATTATTGCAGTCATGCAGCATATAATAAGTTTTTGAGCTAGGGTGAGAGCAGGGGAAATGATCAACTAGAGCAGGTATGATGGAGGTAAAAGAGGAAGTAATAACTATAGTACCTGGGAATAAATTATACCAGGTAGGGAGGAAAAGGGGAAACGATGTTAAATGGATAGCTCTGATGAAACTGTGAAAAGCTAAATTCAGGATAAAGAATTCTGGAATTGCAAAGCTGTACATTTTATTCATATTAAGATTCTAGAAAAAGTAGTAAGTGCCGGTAAGATTTTGAGGATAAGATCAAAAGAGAAAGATTAGGCTGGGAGATATAGGTTGGGAATGACCTGCACATGGAATATATTTGAAAGTGTGAGAAGACACAAAATCTCACACAAAGCAAAAGGGAAAGAACTTAGGGAGATGCTCAGCAGAGGAAGGAAGCTAAAAGAAAGCACAAAATGCAGATTCAAAAAGGGCAGGAACTCAACCAGTCTTGTGATGGAAATGAAGGCATTAGGAACAGGAAGGCCAACACTGGGAAACACCACACAATGGGGATGATACAGTGCCTGTAGCCCCCTGTTCTCAATATTCAAGAACAAACACTACTGTGACTGCATGCAGCTGTTTTCATCCTTCTACCTGGGGCTCTTGAGAACACATTTTTGCTTGCTGTGAATGCAATCTGGTCTCTTTGCTTGATGAGAAAAAAATAGCACTTTAAATTTGTAACTCCATGGAGGAGCTTATTAAATAGACTGAAGCTTTCCAAGATAAGTAGAAAAACATAATACAAAGTATGATCAAAAATTACAGTGAATATTTAAAGTTAAAAAAAGGTTACAGCAAAAGACACATGGCCATAATCCCCTTCAAAATTACGCCCCCCTCCAGTTCAAACATACTTATCCCCTAGCTCTTGCCAATTCCTGAAGCAGTTCTGTAAGTTTTCTTTTTTGAATGCCTTTGGTTGCTTTGTTATGGTGGCCTTAATGTGCTGGCTTAAAAATTTTTACTTTTCAAGGTCATTTTGGCTTTGCAAAAGAGCCTGAAGTTCCACAGTGTCAGATCTAGTAAATAAGGTGGATGAGGGACACAAGCCTGCCTCTCTGTTTGATGGCACTGGGCAGCAGTGTTCATTGTATTTTTTATGACACCTTGTAAAGACACTCATGAAAGAGGGCTTCCAGAACTGTTTCAGAAAGTGACAAGAATGATGGGATAGGTGTGTTTGCAGCAAAGTGTGTGTGTGTGTGTGGGGGGGTTAATACCAATATGTCTTTTACTATAGCAAATTCTAAAAATTTAAACATTCACAGTATATTTTGATGATATTTCATACAGAAAGGAAACCAAGAAGGAGGAGTCTTACAAGAGACAGAAGGGGATTAAAATTGGTATCAACAGTTGGCAAATGAAAAACAGTGCCATAGAGAAGATACTGAAGGAAAAGAAAGCATTTTAAAGGTAGAAAATAGACTTGAACTCTGGTTGTTTTAAGCCTCCTGAACAGTTACATCTTAGCTCCAATAGACAATGCTGAGGAGGACTCAATGTCTATCAGGGTAGAGGAATTCTGCAGAGAATAGCATGCAAAAAATAAAAGTGCATTGCAGAATCTACACTCCAACAGGATGGTTGTTATGTGTTCAAAACATAGATTAGCTTTATAGTTATTTTATATTCTTTTAAAAAACTAAAAGAAAAAACAGCTGTTACAAGGAGGTAGCATACTTCCCTAAGGGCATGTTAAGAGTTAAACTTTATTGCCTTTTTTGATAAGTTACTTGATCTGCAGACCAGATCTGACAATGTCTTTCATGATGTTCTTGTGATCAGTGTGGGCATTTGTTAGCTTGTTATGAACCTACAAAGATCACTGGCCCAAGAATAGAACACCTGGGCTCTGGCCCCAACTTTACCACTTAATAACTCTTTTACACTAAGGGAGGTTGTATACTCTTTCTGAGCTCTGGATTCATTATTTCTAAAATGGGTTTAATAACAGCTGCCTTATACAACATACAGGGATGAATGATTATCAAATAAATCAATATATTAGAACAGGTTTTGCATCCCCCGCCCACTTTACTGGGTACCTATATCAGGACCTTGCACTTACAAGGCAGGTGCCCCAGCACTGAGCTAAATTCCCCGCCCCCAGCTTTTGCATTTTCAAAAATGCAAGACTTCAGGGAGCTGTTATTATGGATGCCTAGGTAGACAGAGTATCAGAGATGTCCTTGTCCTATTCTCTAGAACATATAAATAGGTTATGTTACACAACAAGGGTTATAATTAGGGCTGCAGATGGAATTAAGTTTCCTAATTTGGTGACTTTAAAGGAATTTATCTTTTATCATCCAGGACCTAATATAATCATAAGATCCTCTAAGAGAATTCAGACAATCACTCTGTGAGGAAAAAGGAAGCCGACGAGTCAGGATTAGAGAAATGGCACTCTGATTATATTAGCCATTGCTGGCTTGGAAAATACCAAGGTACCCCTGTGGCCTCTGAAGTCAGAAAATCCAGGAAAATGGACTCCCTCCTTGACCCTCCACCAAGAGTGAAGTCCTGCCCATGCCTTGATTTGATCCCCAGTGGTACCCATTTTGAATATCTCATCTCCAGAACAATAAGATAACAAATTTATGTTGTGTTAAACTACTAAATTTATGGTAATCTGTTACAGCAGTAATGGAAAATACAATGCCTTTGTGCAAACTTTTCTTTGTGCTCTTAGTCCTAATGAATACAGAATTCCCATTAATAATTTATGTGAAGTCATAGCAGGTATACTTCTATAATCTGCATATGAAACAAAACTGGCAAGGAGAGCACACACATTGTTTAAGTTCCCAGTAATTCTAAAGATCTCTGTGCATTGAATCAAGACAAGTTCAAAAGAAAATGTATTTTAGGTTCAAAATATAAATTGTAATAGTACAGAATGAAGAAATCAAAAGTTGTTTTATCTGAAGAAAGAAATGAAAAACACTTTTCCCCCCAACTTTAACAGGTGAGTCCATATATGTGACACAGGTTTTTTGGGGGTGGAGAACCTCATCTTGGTCACTTTTCTCATTGCTGAGACAAAAGACCAGACACTCAAAATCAAGGAGGAAAGGTGTATTTTAGCTCACAATTTTTTGCGGTTTCAGTTCACAGTCAGTTGGCAACAAGTGAGGTGACTTGGCAGGGAGGCATCACAGGGGAGAAACAGTGCATGGAAAGTCAGGAGGAAGCAGCAGTAGTAGCAGCAGTCTGCCTTCCCTTTCTTTATATTCCATACAGGTTATATGCCTATTGATTGGTCCCACCCACACCCAGGGTGGGGCTTTCATTATCCACACTCTCAATCCTACGTTCACGCACCCTGATCCAACCACCTTTGAAACTCCCCACCTATGACTTTATGAGGCTTTGAGGGGACATCTAGATACAAACCATAACAAACTCGTAATTGTGTGACAGCATATTTTCGAAGCAGAGAGACAGACAAGGTACAGTAATCAATACCATTTCTAGAACTTGTTGAGTGATTTAAGAATTACCTATTTAAAAACAGGTATTTCTGATCTTTGACTTAAACCTAGTAATTCAACATATCTGGAGATGAAACCAAGAATACATATTTTGTATTTTTAACAACTGTCCGATGTGATTCTGATATATAGAATCCAGGTTGGAGTAGGGAATGGTGAACTGCTAAAAAAGTATCTAGATTGTGGAATCTCAAATTTGGAGAAGGCCTCGAGACTTACTTCAAATATTTGAAGGGCTGTCATATGAAGTTGCACAGAATAAACAAAAAGAGTAGAAATTAGAGGCCAAAATGAAGTTTCCAGCAACTGAAAACTTTTATATACATATAAATTTTATTATATATAAACTTACTATATATACATAAATTTTACTTGAGGGCTAAAAAAATCAGTTAAAAAAAAGACATTGTAACCAATGTCACACTATTATGAAAAATCATGAGATACAATTATGAACAATTACATACCAGTAATATCAACATAAAAAATTAGAAGCATTTCTGCATACCAGTAATGATTTATCTGAAAACAAAATTAATTGAACAATCCTATTTGGAATAGCTCCAACAAAATAACATCTAGGAATAAATTTAACCAAAGATGTGAAAGACTTCTGCTATAAAAACTATAACATACGATAAAAGAAATTGAAGAGAACACACAGAAAGATACTCCATGTTTATTGATTAAGAATCAATAATAAATGGCACTGGAAAAATTGGATTTCAACTGGCCAAAGATTAAAACTAGACCTACATATCTCAGCATGCACTAAACTAAAATTGAAGTGGATCAAAGATCTAAATATTAAATAGAAACACTAAACCTGCTGGAAGAGAGGTTAGGTAGAGTTCTTGAAGACACTGGTGTAGGAAAAGACTTCATGAACAAAACCTCAGTCACACAGGAACTAGCAGAAGAATCAACAAGCGGAATCTCATTCTATTAAAAAGCTTCTGCACAGAAGAGAAACCACCAATGGAGTGAAAAGACAACCCACAATGTGGGAAAAAATTTTTACTAGCTCTTCCTCAGACAAAGTTCTACTATCTAGAATATATAAAGAACTTAAAAAAAATCAGACCTACCAAATTTAAAGACCTAATCCAAACATGAATATCTGAAATGCACAGACATTTCTCAGATGAAGAAGTAGAAATAGCAAATAAACATATGAAAAAATGTTCAACATCACTGGTCATTGGAGAGATGCAAATGAAAACAATGCTGAGATTCTACTTCATTCCAGAAAGAATGGCTGCTATCAAGAAATCCATCAATAACAAATGCTGGTGGGGTTGTGGGGAAAAAGGAACCCTTCTCCACTGTTGGTGGGAGTGTAGACTGGTGGGACCACTGTGGAAATCACTATGGAGATACCTCAAAGAACTAGGACTGGAAGTCCCATTTGACCCAGCTATTCCCCTGCTGCATATCTTCCCAAAAGAATTAAAAGAATCCTACCACAGCGATATATGTGCACCCATGTTTATAGCAGCACAGTTTGTAATAGCTAAAGCTTGGAAACAGCCCAAGTGCCCATCAACTGGAGACTGGATAAAGAAGATGTATTTTTTTTTTAATAAAATGAGGTACTACTCAGCCATAAAGAATGAAAAACTAGAGACATTTATAGCTAAATGGATGCACACTGAGGCCATACTCTTAAGTGAAATAAATAGGACACACATGTGTAAATACTGAATAGTTTCTCTGGAGTGAAAAACTGAAAGTGTAAATAAGGATCAAAATGTATAATAGATAATGTGAAATAGGAAGAAAAGGTCCAAAGGGAAAGAGGAAGGGGAAGTGGGGGGCGGGGGTAGAGGGAAAGAAAGAAGGGAAAGGAATAAATATGAAAAAAGGAAAAAAAATAGAAACAAAGTCTTTGTACATAGGGAGGGGTGGAGGGGTGGAAGAGAGGGGAGGGGAATGTGGAAAAACTAAGAACCAAGTTATATCATGTAAAGGGACAAATTCCCAATGATGAATGTCATCATACTATATACCTAAAATGTACCAATAAACTTAATGAATTTTTTAAAAAAGAATTAATATTATCAAAATGTCCATACTATCAGAAGCAATCTACAGAGTCAATACCTATGAAAATACCAATGGCATTCTTTATAGAACTAGAAAAAGACAACCCTAAAATTAATATGGATATACCAAAGGGAAAAAACCCCTTTATAGAGATAGAAAAATAAATAAATAAATAAACAAAGCTGCAGGTTTATAATATGTAGACCAACAGAATAGAATAGAAAGACTAGAAGTAAACCCACGCATCTACTATATAGCCAACTGCTTTTTGACAATGATGCCAAGAATACACATTAGAGAAAGGACAATCTTCTCAATAAAAGATACTGGGAAAATTGGATATCCACATGCAGAATAATGAAGCTAGACTTCTATTTATTACCATTTAAAAATCAATTAAAATAGACTAAAGAGGGAGGTGTGGAAGGGTGGAAGGGAGGGAAGGGGAATGGGGAAGAGAAGAACCAAGATATATCATGTACAGGTACAAATTCCCAATGACAAACGTGATCATAATGTATACCTAAAGTGTACCAATAAATTTAATAATAAAAAATGGATTAAAGATTTAAATATAAGAGTTAACACCACAATTAATACTAGAAAACACAGGGCAAATCTGTCACGACATTTGAACAGATGAAGATTTTTTGGACAAGATCCCAAAAACATAGGAAATAAAACCAAAAATAAATAAATAAATGTTTTTTTTTTTCTTTTCTAGAAAAGCTTCATCAAAGCAAAGGAAGTAATCATCAGAGTGAAGAGACATCCTATAGAATGGAAGAAGGACAAGGGGTTAATATCCACAATATACAAGGAATGCAACTCAGTTGCAAAATGATAATAATTATCCAATTAAAAGGGGGCAATAGACCTTGGTAGACATTTCTCAAAAGATGAAATACAAATGACAAACAGGTACATGAGAAAATGCTCAGTATCACTAAAAATGGAAAGGTAAATCAAAACCACAATAAGATATTATCTAACCCCAGTTAGAATGGCAAGTATCAAAAGAAAACAAGCATCAGAGAGAATGTGGGGAAAATGGAGCTCTTACACAGTGTTAGAGGGAATACAAATTAGTATAATCATTATGGAAATCAGTATGGCCATTCCGCAAAAAATTAAAAACAGAATTACCATATGATATGCCAATCCCACTAGTGGGTATGCACACAAAGGAAGTGAAATCAATATATCAGAATGACATCTTCACTTCCATGTTCTTCCTGGCACTATTCTCAATACCCAAGAAATAGAATCAGTGTAAGCGCTTAGTAACTGATGTATGGGTTAAGAAAATGTGGCATAAGTAGAGAATGGAATATTATTCAGCCATAAAAAGGAAAAATTCTGTCATTTACACAAGATGACTAGAACTACAGAACATTACGTTAAGTGACATAACCCAGAAACACAAAAAGAAATACCACATGATCTTACTCATGTAAAATCAAAAAAATTGATCTCATAAATGTTTAGAGTAGACTAGTGATTACCAGAAGCTGGGGAAAATATGGTATAAATACACCAATGGAATAAATTCAGAACGTTCTTCAGCTATTAAAAAAAAAAAAAAGATGAAATCCACTTGGTGCAAGGACATGTATCTATAATCTCAGCACTCCAGGAGTCTAAGGGAAGAAAATCTCAAGTCTGAGCCCCAACTGGGCAAATTAGTGACTTGGTGAGACCTTGGTTCAAAATAAAAATAAAAAATTTAAAAGGGCTGGGGTATAGCTCAATCCACAGATCCTAGGTTCAATCCCCAGTACCTCAAGAAAAGAAAAAGGAAATAATGGAAAAAATCAAAAATGAAGTCCTGTAATTTGCAACAACGAATGGAGAAGGTAGAGGAAAGAAGGAGGAGGATCGGTATTAAGTTACAGTTATAGAGGAGAAATAAGTCCTGGTGTTCTATGGCACAGTAGGGTAATATCTACAGGTGTGGATAATATGTGAATATATTTTTTTAATCTAGAAGAGTTTTTGAATGTTTTAACCACAAAAAATATTTGAGGAGATACCCTGATTTGCACATCACACAATATATATGTGTATTAAAGCATCACATTGTGCCTTATAAAAATGTGCAAATTTTATGTATCAGTTAAAAATAATAAAATAGTTTATAATGGAGCTAAAAAATTCCTATTGTCTAATGACATCATAGCCATTCTATCATTATAACACAATGCATTACTCACGTTTGTTGTGATACTATTGTAAACAAACCTATTCCTTTGTAATGTCAGTCTTAAGCAAGTATATATAATACATACAATGATGTGTAGTACTTAATGCTTCAGAATGACAATAAACAACTATGTCAGTGGCTTATATATTTATTATAATTTTTATTGTAGAGTGTACCTCTCCTTAAAAAACAATATGTTGTGTTGTGCCAGCAACAGCCTCATACAGCCCATATTTACTGGATCATTTGCAGCAAGAGGCCACATTGAGAAACAGACCTGTACTTTCTAGGTTTATGTAAATACACTCTCTGATGTTCACACAGTGACAAAATGAAATAAAAATACAGCTTCCAGAACACATCCCCATCATTAAGCTATATACAAACACAAATATAGGTTGCAATTTACCCCAGATGACAGCAACCTCAAAGTTAAAATATTGTCCAAGCAGTGTAGCTGTAACAAAACAGTATTTCTATGGATACTTCCCAATGTAGTGTGTGGAGATTTCAAGCCTCTCTCCCCTGGGTGCTCTGGGAGTCTCCACTAGCTATGACACGGGTCCTTGAGACCCAGTTCTAGTTCTCCAACTTCTATAAATATCTGTCATTTTCTATCTCTGCCTATCGCTAAAATCACTAAAGGTGCTACTGTACCCTTATCATCCAAGCACAACCCACTGTGAAGTCTGCCACAAAAATGTATCCTCTTCAGCTTCTTGATTTTCCATGAGTATGGTATTTCCCCCTACTCAGCCTGCTGGGCCCACCTGAGGTGAAATATGATTTAACAATCACTACAGTTAGGGGAGGCTACACTCTGCTACACACACCAGAGCTCTTTTTTCTTTCCTTTCCTTTCCTTTTCTTTTTTCTTTTCTTTTCTCTTTCTTCCTTCCTTCCTTCCTTCCTTCCTTCCTTTTTTTTTTTCCTTTTTTCTTTTTGGGTACGAGGGATCAAACTTGGGACCTTGCACTTACAAGGCAGGCGGCAGCACCACTGAGCTAAATCTCCAGCCCCAGACCTTTTAATATTTTGTAGTTGTTTACTGAAATGGCTCTATTTGTTATTTCTCTCTCTCTTTTTCACCCTCATGCTGTCTTCCTTGCCCCCTCCCTCCCTCCCATCTCTCCCTTAATCTTTCTCCTTTGACTTACTCTGCAGTCTTTCTCCCCAGGAATTTAGCAACTAAGCAAAATTAACTTCAATGATCTTATGGAGAAAATGAGGCATTTATTGTTTGGGAGCTATTTTTTTCCATTAAGTTTATTGATACATTTTAGATATAAAATACAGTTGCATTCATCATTGGGATCTTGTGCCTTTACATGATGTATCTTGGTTCTTATTTTTTTCCCCTTCCCCTGCCCCCCCTTCACCCCCTCCACCCTTCTCTATTTGCAAAGATTTTGTTTCCATTTTTTCCCTTTTCTCATATTTTTCCTTTTCCTTCTTTCCTTTCCCCTACCCCTCCCACTTCCCCTACTCCTTTAGACCTTTTCTTCCTATTACACAATATCAATTATACATTTTTTAAATTATAATATCAAAATTTAGAGGACATTACCACAGATTTTACAGAATTTAAAAGGATATAGAAATCATATTACAAAAATCCTTTTGGAAATAAATTTGACAACTCTAAGAAGTACCTTGGAAGACAAATTAATGAAACTGACTCTGGAGGAAACATAAAATTTGAATAGCACCTATTAAAGAAAGTATATCCCTAACTTGAAAACCTACCCATATGACAACAACAGGCACATATACATTTTAACTGATGAATTATAACAAACATTTAAAGCAGAAAAAAGAAGGAACACTTCTCCCCTCATTTTAGGAAATCAACATTGTGCTAATACTAAAACTGGATAAAGATAATAGAAGAAAAAAGTATGAACATAGATAAAAATTTGTTTAACAAAACAAACTATTAGAAGTCAGATCTGGCAGTATGTAGAAAGTGGTTTTATTATAGGGATGCCAGTGTTGGTTCAGCATTGGAAGATCTAGCCCCCCCTCCCCAAGTCATTATTTTAACAGAGGAAAGGAAAAAGCCACATGATCCTGTCAGTAGTTGGAGAAAAAGTATTGGACTAAATTCTACAGCTGTTCATGGTAAAGCTATCAGGAGAATAGAAGTAGAACAGAACCTTCTCAACAGATTAAAGACATGTATTCCATACTTCCAGCAAAAACGCCCTATTTGAATGGAGAAGATACAATGCTTTCTCCCTAAGGTGGGAACAAGGGCTATTTCAAGAGCAGATGTTCAAGCTTTATGCAGGGCTAAAACCAGTAGCTAGAGCAGCATCATGAAGCAAGGACGTTAACCACGTAGGTCCCTCCTGGAAGTTTGCTTCATTCTCCTTTCTCTGAGACCAGGTCTCCTTGCTTCTCTATGTACAAAACCGAGAATGATAGCCTTAGGTGACCCTGTCTAAGTAGATGGTCAACATTAACCAGTTTCTCTGTTCTACTTAAAATTCCCAGGAGAGAGAATTGGATTGACCCTGTTGGAGTCAGGTGATCCATTGTCTGATCAGCTGTGCTCCATTGGCCTTTCAGCAGACATGGAGTAAATTTCTAAGTAGTGGAAACAATAGCATGTTGAGTGAAGGACATTTTAGGAAGCAGGCATGAAATAGGCATCAAAAGAACCCTTCCTCCCAAGACTTGCTCAGCCATGCCTGCGTCTAAGCACAAACATGACTTCATTGCCCATCTAAGATCTCTTTGGCAAAGAACTCTGAGGAAGTAAGCTTCCTGTCCTAGGTAGGATTAAAATTAAGAATAATTGTTGTAAGAAATTATAGGCAAGATGCCTATTTGGCCTGATAGTTAAACAAGACACTTAAAATTCACGAGTAACCTACATTTTACAGGTGATACAAGTTGATTTACCAGCCAACTAACAGTTGAATTTCCACATTCTTACCCAAGTTGTCTAAAAATAAGCCAACTTTCAGAATTTGGTGGTTTAAAATAATTCCTAACATAAACTACAGATTCATTTATTTTGCCAGGAGAAAGAGAAATATATGGGTTAACAATCATAAATTATGATTTATCAATTGTAAATGTTTTCTCTGTAACCAAACATTGTGGCTATTTTAAGAGTGATTTTTTTCCAGTCATCTGACTAATTACTTTTAGTATTTCTTACAGAACAAACATGGCAAGAAGCACTAGCTGGGATCGTGCAGGCATGGGACCGACTACCTCGAATGCAAAGCAGATGCCCAATAGTGTATTTGGGGCAGTGGATGCTGTGTTTGCTAAGTGGGGACCATTGAGATTTGGGGACCATTTGGCAATTTCATTTTTGTTTTAGGTATTGTCATTTTAATTGTGCTTCATGCTGAAGGCAGAAGTCTTAGGGCTTGATTTTGAAGGATTTTTTTTTTTCTAATATGAACTCAATGTTTCAAAGCCTTTTTTCTTTCTGTCTTTTTTTCCCTCCCCTCGCCTCCCCTCCTCTTCCACCTCCCCTGTCTCCCCCCACCCCCACCCCCATCTTGTTTCTTTTCTCCAGTTTTATAGCACGGGCACTTACTAATTACACACTGAAAACAAGCAGTGCCCTTACTCCATGAACAGCACACTGGTCTGTAGGTGTCCGGGCTGTTTGTTCATGTGGCATGCACTTTCATGCCTTGCAGCATGGAGAATGGGGTCAGGATCACCTTTGTTGCTATGCAAATTACTATAGTGAAACAGGACTTCCTTACAACATTTACTTTCTTTTCTCTCCCAGTGTGAAAAATAACTCATGCCTAAATGAATAGATGAGGAGCTATCATGATAAACTAGAGAGAGCATAGGTCTTCAAAACAGACAAACATCAGGTTTGTTTGTTTGTTTGTTTGTTTTTATTGGTGTCTTCTATCAGTCCTGGATCTTTCGGCCTTTTTAACAGGAAAATAACATGGACCTTGTGGAGCTGTTGAAAAACAATTAAACAATAAATATGTGCTAGTCAGCTTTATGTTGGTATATTATATACTTGATTTACAAAGAGAAAAGATTCATTTTAGATCACAACTCGGGTGCTTTCTGTCCACAATCATTTGGCCCCATTGCTTTTGGTCTTGTGCTGAGGCAGTGCACGCTGGCCAACACAGAGAGAGTGCGTGAAAGTAAAAGAGAACAGAGGTCCCAGAATCATCTTCAAAAGTTTTAAAACTTCCCTACGCCTCACAAGTTTCCACCACTTTCCAGTAGTGCCAACTGGGGACCAAGCTTCTGATGCAAGAGCCTTTCAGGGGCACTTGACAACCCAACTATAGCTCCTTCATAAATGTAATTTCTCTTTCCTCTTCTATTGCTTTCAAGGTTGTAGAGAGGGTTAAATGGGTCTTGATACCAGATGGCAGATGAGGAGGATTCAGGCACTTCACAACAGAAAGTAGGAGGGAAAACAGTCATTAACAATTTGCAGAAAGGATTCCAGAACAAGGGGCTAGGGGCTCTTATACTTTTCTCCATTCACTTTGCCACTATAATCAGATATTTGTCTTATTTTAAAAATCTAGTTAATACATGCCTGATTAAAAAGAGGAATAGCTTAGGTAGCTTATAACAAAAAATAATACAAAACACTTGTCTACCTTCCCACCTCTACCCAGTCACAATCCAAGAGAAAAACCTACAGGTGGTTTGAACACGTTATGGGCTTCTTCATGTTGTGAGGCTTTACTTTATACCACCTATGTAGTGAAAAAGAGGTGAACAGGGAAGGAGAGAGAGGGTAAGGGAGAGAAAATATAGGGTAACCATTTCAGTTAAAGGACATTTGTTTCTCTGCTAATCTGAAGATTTTAATCTTAGTATTCTGTACCTGTCTTCCAGTTCACTTTTTGGCTCTCTTTTTTCTATAAATTAATCTCTTCTTCAATTTTCTATTTCTCATTTTACAATTTCTTCTGGCAGATTTTTTTTTCTATCTCCTATCTTTAAACCTGTTTTTTGTTGTTGTTTTGTTCTGTTTTTGTAATTACTGTGTATATTTTTAAATTTCTAGGACTTATTTTTGTTCTCTGGTTGCTCCAGGTTTTCATATCCTAAATTATCAGTTTATAGATGCAATATTGCTTAGGGAAATAGAGTTTGTTCAGCTATTATTAATTCCTTTATCATCTCTGTTTCCTCTCTGTCAGTTTTTCTTTTTGTTTAATTTGATCTTATCATTCATACCGGATGTTTGGATGAAGTATCCAGGAGTCCTCGATTGTCAGTTTACTTTATGAATGGAGGTACTGACAGCAAACTATATGGATGTAGGCGTGCAGATCACAAACTGACAACTCATGGCTCAGTGTTGTTACCCTCTGTACTGAGCTCATGGTTCTGCAAAAGTCAAAAAGTGAAGTGGCAAACCAAAAGAGGAGAGTAGGGTAGCTTTATTAGAAATAATAATAATAATAATAATGGCTCCTGGGTTTCCAGGAGGAATCCAGAGTGAGTAGTCATATGGCCTCTTGATCCAGAGCTACTTGTAGATAAACAGAGCACAGGAATTGTTCAGCTGTCTAGTAGCCAACTATCATAGGTAGCTCTGTGGGTTTAAAATAACCAATTTGAACTCAACCTCTCTAACCAAGTTCTTCAACTTGTAGGGTTTAAAGGAAACTGGGATTTTGGAGAAAAACTGGTATTTTGCATTTCAAATTCCTCAAAATTCAGGAGTTTAGAAGGGAGTGGCTATATTTTCTTTTAGTAGGAAGTCAGCTGCATTCCATGTTGCTTGAGGAAGTTCACTGCATTTAAATTCCTCAAAATTCAGGAGTTTAGTAGGGAGTGGCTTTGACTCCCCTTAGTAGGGAGAGTACTGTATCACATATTGCCTGAGAAAGTTCACTCTTGAGGTTCAAATCCTAATTCACTGTTTATCTTTATTTCAATTCTTATCAATACGGCTGGTCACCCAACCAGGCCCTTCTCTAGCTAGCTGCCTTACTCAAAAGCTAACTAAATAAACTATTTTCTACAGTGTGAATAACAGTGAACCAGATACTAATATTGGGGTAGGAGTCCCCAGAAGCCAAACTGAGTTTTTATGTAGAATTTCAGCAAGTACACTTTCTTTTGTAATTCTTCACTAAATGGCTTATAATCTGTTCAGCTTCTTCAGAAAGAGGTGTTCTCAGGATTTTGGTTGGTTGTTTTGTTTCAGGGTAAATTCTTAGCTGGTTGATAACTGCCTATGGAGAAGACAGGGCATATTTTTTCTTGGACTGTTACCGGGTTTGGGGGCATTGGAGTCTCCTTCTAGAATCCTGAAGAAAGAATTGGTAAAGATAAGTGCAAAGGTTAGTGAGGTTTCACATTTTATTACAGATAAGAAAATAATAGAAATATGCTCTGCAGAGTGAGTTTGGGCCAACTAAAGGTAAGAAAACATATATATCCTGCAAAACACAGGGTGAGCCACTGAAAGAGTTAATAGTGGCCCCAGCTTGATGGTAGTTGTCTTTTTGTATTTCCTACTCCTCAGGTTGACATCAGGTCTAGGTCAACCTATCAAAAACCTGTTTGAGTTCTCATGAGAAGAAGTGAAGATAGCACTCCCTGATTGGTTTTATGTGCAGAGCTTTGGGAACTGTTTTACATACATGTCCTGGAACTTTGTAATTAATAGGTCACAACCACTGCCCCAGCCAGTTTGCCCTACCCTAATCTCCTGACTCAAGACCCTTCTATCAGTCATTGCTTTCAGTCCTGATCTTCCTTTCTCCTCACCTTCCAGAGATGCCACTGCCAGGTCTACAGTCTCACAGAGATCATTTTGAGATGAAAACTTTCCTCCTATGTTGCTCACTTTTGCAAATGTCTTGGTTTGAAGCGTTCTCTACTTTTAGTTAACATCATTTTTCCATTTGTTTTTCATGTGTTAGAAATTTGTTGAAATATATCTGCTGATGGTCCATAATTCCTTCTGCCACATGGTCTTGTCTGAATAGGAGATCCATTACTACAATTTACATGGGGTACTGGGAGAGAAGGGAAGTAAACAGGTCACTAGAGTAAGCTATCATTAAATGGAGTCAGAGAAACTCTTAGGAAAACCTTCACCCTCTCCTATTATCTGGCACCATCATTTTTTAGGGTATCCTGAAGGACCTAATCTGAAAAGTGCTCCTCTTTCATTCATGCTGCTCTAAATCAACACCATTCTTCTACAAACTGCTACCCGTGTGCACCATGTGTATCCTCTGACAGCCCAGGCCCTTCTACCCACCATGAGACATAACTATCACCATGCAAACTGAGCTCATTGCCTCACAAAGTCAAAGAATGAAGTTGTGGACAAAAAGGAGAAAGTTAGAAAAGTGTTTCTTACAAATTTAAGAAGAAAAATAGCTCCTGATTGGGTGTGGGTCACATGGGCCCTCAGTCCAGAAGTTTTTATGGGCAAGCAGAGCACAGAAATTGCTCAGTTGCTTCATGGGCACCTATCATAGGTAGCTCTGTGGGTTTAAAATGACCAATTGGAGCTCAGGCTTTTTAAACCAGTTACCCAGTGAGTGGAATTTAAAGGAAGTAGAGATTTTAAAGAAAAACCAGTTATTCTGCATTTAAAAATTCCTAGAAACACAGTAACTTAGTAGGAAGAGACTGAAACTCCCTTAGTACCTATCCCCTCAGGGGCTCCCTTATTAAAGTTCTAGTTCTTATTTCACTGTCTATTTTTTTTTTTTGTCTATTCTTATTTTAATTCTTATCAATTGGCTAATCACTCAACTCTAACTCAGGCCCTTTTCTTAACTAGCTGCTATTCATAAGCTAACTAACTAAACTGTCTTTTACAAAACCACCCACGGAGCAAGGTTTCTGATTCTTATTTTCTCTTAAGAATTTTTTTTTTCTTGTGAAAATGTAAGGAGGAAAAGGATGAACATATACAGCACTGCTCAAATTCTTGGTTATGTGTGGGGGGAGGGGAGGCTGTTAATTTAGTGTTAACCCATCAACAATGAAAAAATGGATTTCCTTGGAGCAATAAAATAGAAAGGTCAAGACTTCCTGTTTCCAGAAAAACAAAGCCAGATACTTGGGCATTAAAAGACAAAGGAAGAGGAGAGCCACCTGCTTCAGGAATTGCTTTCTATATAAGAATAAGTATGTTCCCTGCTCATAAAATTAAATGATGGACACAGCTTTTAATAGAATAATGCCTTCATGTACATTTCTTGAATAGCATTGTATTCTGTTAACTCCAATCGCTGAAATGACTTTTGAATTTTACTCAAAGTCATGGAGATATATATCCACTTTGGTTGTCTTCCCCATCATAGCCATAAATACAAGGAGTGAAGGCCTGTAAATCTGCCATCGCATAGCAAAAACAACACCATGACAATTTAATGATTTCCTCACATCACTTTTGTTATACAAAGAGAGGTTTCTCTTTTTGACAGAGAATGACGTTCTTCATGGATTATTTTTCAGAAGGGTAGAAAAGTGTATCTTGGTGATATAGAACATCATGCTGATATACAGAAGAAGACAATAAGCCTTGGCTCTTAATGCTTTTTATGATTACTTTTTTCTTCCACTTTCTGACTTTTATACTGTTTCTAAATATAGTTTGTAAGTGTATGTTTGAACCGGAGCTTTGGGACCAAGTATTTGATGAACCCACATCATGTGGCTCTAACCAAGGTCTTTATCTCTTATCCTTTTTAGTCAGACTGTTCTAGTCACTGTCCCTTGGACAAGCCCTAAACCTTCCTACCATCATGTCATTGTATACAGTTTTCCATGCCTGAAAAATTGTCCTTTTTAATGTCTATGGATGTCTACTTACACGTCATTCCGCAATATCCTAGGCAAATCTCTCTTCCCGTAGAGTCACTGGTGACATCTTTCAAATTTCTATCATTTGTATGGTCTGTTTCATCTCATGGTGCTTTTTCATACATTATATATCTAGCATTTCTACTGTTGCATCAGGGATGCTCAAACTCTAGCTTCTGTGGGCCCATGGTCATTAGGTATTTTCTAAAGCAAGCACCAATTTTAGAAGACAGAGTCTATGCAATTTAAGATCCCAAATATTCTAGAAATTAAAAATAAATTATTTGATACTTAGAAGAGAAAAAGTGTTAAAATATTTGTTCAAAATATTCATATCCAGCTAAATGACAAATAGCTCAATTCATAGGTCAGTTTTCTTATCCAATCACCTTCCTTATTTTCCATTACTGCTAAAATAGAAAACTCTAGTTCATAGTAGATGAATTTCATAGCAAGTTATGGACATTAGACTTCAACATAGGCCAGAAATTAGGGTAGATTTCTCACTAAAGACTAAAGACTAACTCCAGTTCTCCTGTACACTTGAAGTTGAGGAACATACCTACTACCATTCTGAAAATTGAGTGATTTATACAGGGAGAGCTGAGTGAAGGATTGTTTTGTTTTGTTTTTTTGTACCGGGAATAGAACTTGGGTCCTTCCGCTTGCATAGCAGATGGCGGCACCACTGAGCTAAATCCTCAGCCCTAAGGATTGTTAATCTACTATTTGGTTACATCTGGCTCAGCTAAATAATTTTTAAAATTCTATGGCAGTATGTGGATATAGGTTTAAAATATTTTGAAATAGGTTATATATATTTTTTCTTAGACAATTAAGAGAAGTAATGTAGCATTAGTAAAAGATTATAAGCCATGATAATTGAGCTATTTTCACCACAAGTATGATTTCCTCAGTAACCTAATATGCTCCATTTAAACTTGGAATATTATTAAAAATATGTTTATTTTGTGATAAATATCTGGCAGAATAAGCATTTTATATGGATTATCCCATGAAATACTTGGGACAATTTTTTGAGGCAGATATTATTATAACACTTTTTACTTATAATGAAATTGAATCATGGAGCGATTAGATGGCTTGTTTATAGTTGCCACAGCATGTGAATGTCCTCATAGTCTTCAAATGCCTATGAGTGCCTCATAGGCAATCAGATTCCAGATCCTTAAGATTTAACTGCTTGCTTTCCTTATGAATTGCATCATTTAAGCAAACCACTCATAGTATCAATTGTAGTCAGAAATATTAACTTCATAAAAATGTCTCAATATAATTTATCATTTAGTTAAAATTCAAGCAAGTATCTAGCCTCTTAACATCAAGTATTCTTATTTATTAAAATGCATTATTGGATGCTACCATTTTCTTGGCAGAGAGAGAGAGAGAATTAAAAAGAAAGAATACTACAACTAATAAATATGGTTGGGCACTGCTTGTATTCTATGAATAAAGCACTTTGATAGAAGGCATTTAGAAGCAAACTGTTTTTGTCTAGTGATGCCTTCCATTTCTACCCACATAACTGATATGACATTTAGGACTTATTCCAAAACAGTCAGCATTGTGGTGCATAAAGTGAACATTTAAACAAAATTGCCGGTCAAACAAGCTTTCAATTAATAGAGAAACACAAGCATTTAATATTTATATATTTGTATGCCAAATGTGATTTGGTCAAACGTTAAAGCAAAATGTCAGCTAACAGTACACATGATATTTATTGCTCTTTAATATAGTATGACACTGTGTACTACGACCCAAATGTTATATTATAGATGGATTTTACCAATATCTTCCTTCATGTGGTGGTTTTAAAACATGTCTACAAATTTTTGACACTCCTTTGTTCAAAGGGTCAGTCTTAGTTCTCCTTCCCTTGAGTATGATCTGGATTTAATAGTTTACTTGTAACAAGCAGGTTAGGGATAGAAATGGTGTGAGATTGAGATTAGTCCTCCTCACATGCTCCATCACATACTCTGATGGAGTTTAGCTGCCATTTTGTGACGACACTCATGTAGCCCCAGGGAGTGGTCTATGTGTCAAGGAACTGAGTTCTTCCAGCAAGTAGAGAAGCAAGGTTTTCTACCAACATGTGGGAGGCAGGTCTTAGAGCTCCACTCCAGTCTTCAGGTGACTACAGCCCCAGGGGACAGCCTCACCAAACTTCGTTATTAGAGACTCTGAGCCAGAACCATCTAGATAAGCTGCTCCTAAATTCCTGACCCAGAAAAATTATCAGCTAATATGTAAAAATTATTTTAAGCTACTAGGTTTTGTGGTAATTCATTCCATTGCACTAGAAAAGTAATATACTTTGTTTTCCTGCTGTACACACTATTCATCATTAACTTTGTTACTAGATTTAAACTTTCTCTGCAATAATTTGTTTTTGTTGGGGTTTTTTTTGGTACCAGGGATTGAACTCAGGACCTTCTGCTTTCGAGGCAGGTGGCAGAACCACTGAGCTAAATCCCTGGCCTTCCCTGCAATAATTTGAATTGTACATCTTTTGTTGCAACTTTGAATATATTTTATTTCATCTCTTTCTCTTTTTTTTTTGTATTAAATTCTTTTATTGGTACATTGTAGGTATACAACACAATTACATTTCTCATTGGGAATTGTATCTTTATGTACTGCATCTTGGTTCTTATTTTTTCCCCATTCGTAGCCCTCCCTTCACGCCCTCCACCCTTCCCTATTTACAAAGACTTTATTTCCATTTTTTCCATTTCTCATCATTTTTTCCTTTCCCCGGCCCCTCCCACTACCCCTACCCCTTTGGACCTTTTCTTCCTATTTTGCATTATCAATTATTCATTCTAATCATTGGTACATTTTAGGTATATAATATAATGACATTCATCCTTGGAGATTTGCACCTTTACATAGTCTCTCTTGGCCCTTATTTTTCACCCTTGCCCAGCCCTCCCTTCAACCCCTCCATTCCTCCCTATTTACAAAGATTTGGTTCCTATTTTTCCATTTTCTCATATTAATCCCATTCCCTTCTATCCTTTCCCCTAGCCCTACAAATTCCTTCCCTTTTGCCCCTTTTCTTCCTATTCCACATTACCTATTATACATTTAGTCCTTATTTACACTTTCAGTTTCTCACACCAGAGAAACTATTTGGTATTTACATGTGTGTCCTATTTATTTCACTTAAGAGTATTGCCTCAATGTGCATCCACTTAGCTATAAATGTCTCTAATTTCTCATTGTGTATGGCTGAGTAGTACTCCATTTCATTAAAAAACCACATTTTCTTGATCCAGTCTCCAGTTGATGGGCATTTGGGCTGTTTCCAAGTTTTAGCTATTACAAACTGTGCTGCCATGAACATGGGTGCACATATATCACTGTGGTATGATTCTTTGAATTCTTTGGGGAAGATCCCCAGCAGTGGAATACCGGGGTCAAATGGGACTTCCAGTCCTAGTTCTTTGAGGTGTCTCCATACTGATTTCCACAGTGCTTGCACCAGTCTACACTCCCACCAGCAGTGGATCAGGGTTCCTCATTCCCCACAGCCCCACCAGCATTTGTTATTGGTTGATTTCATGATAGCAGCCATTCTTTCTGGAGTGAAGTGGAATCTCAGTGTTGTTTTCATTTGCATCTCTCCAATGACCAGTGATGTTGAACATTTTTTCATGTATTTATTTGCTATTTCTACTTCTTTGTCTGAGAAATGTCTGTTCATTTCAGATGCCCATTTTTGGATTGGGTCTTTAAATTTGGGAGGTCTGATCTTTTTAAGTTCTTTATAGATTCGAGATAGTAGACCTTTGTCTGAGGAAGAGCAGGTGAAGATTTTTTCCCACATTGTGGGTTGTCTCTTCACACTGCTGGTGGTTTCTCTTGCTGTGCAGAAGCCTTTTAATAAGAAGAGATCCCACTTGTTGATTGTTTGTGCTAGTACACAGGCAACTGAGGTTTTGTTCATAAAATCTTTTCCTACACCAATGTCTTCAAGGGTTCTACCTAACCTCTGTTCCAACTGGTTCAGAGTTTCTATTTTAATATTTAGATCTTTAATCCATTTTGATTTTAGTTTAGTGCATGGTGAGAGATAGAGGTCTAGTTTTAATCTTTGGCAAGTTGAAGCCCAATTTTTCTAGCACCATTTATTAAAGAGGCTATCTTTCCTCCAGTGAGGATGGTTGGCTCCTTTATTGAAGATGAGGTGGCTGAGTGTGTCTGGCGTTGTTTCTGCATCTTCTAATCTGTTCCACTGGTCCTCAGGTCTGTTTCTTTGCCAGTACCATGCTGTTTTTATCACAGTAGCTTTGTAGTAGAGTTGCAGGTTGGGGATTGTGATACCCCCTGCCATGTCTCTATTACCTAGAATTGCTTTTGCTATTCTGGGTCTCTTCTTGTTCCAAAGTGGTTCTGGGTCTGAATAATGGGCAGGCCCACCCTGGGTGTTGGTGGCACTCCCCAAAAGGCTTGTAGTCTGGATGGGATAGAAGGAAAAAGGGGGGCAGGCTGCTGCTTGCTGCTTACTGCCTTTTGCCTCCTGCCTGCCACACCATAAGCTATTTATCCTCTGTGATGCCCCTCTACCATGCTACCCTGCCTTGGAGCCAGCTGACTATAGACTGAAACTTCTACAAACTGTGAGCCAAAATAAACTTTTCCTCATTTAATTTTGGGTGTTGGGTATTTTGTCCTAGCAACAAGAAAAGTTACTAAGACATTTCCCTTTTTATCCAGTCTGGATCATTTCCTGGGTATTTCTCCCCCCCCCCCCCCGCTTAAATTCTTTTATTGGTACATTTTAGGTATACAACACATTTACATTTCTCTTTGGGAACTTGTACCTTTACATGATGCATCTTGGTTCTTATTTTTTCCCCATTCCTAGCCCTCCCTTGACCCCCTCCACCCTTCCCTATTTACAAAGACTTTATTTCCATTTTTTCCATTTCTCATCATTTTTTCTTTCCCTTCTTTCCTTTACCCTGCCCCTCCCACTACCCCTACCCCTTGGGAGTTTGAGATATTGTAAGGAGAGCTCTGTTTCAAGGCTTATGATCACTACATCTGTGCTTATGGGCCTTGTCTCCTGGACATCACCAGACAGGGTTGGAAAACTCACATCAGGTTGTAATATACTGCTAAGTGGCATGTAGTGCCAGTTCTATAAGAGTCTCACATGGGCTAAACTGGCATTAATCTCATACCTATAATATGTCTCTTGCAGTATATTGCACAGAGTCCAATGGCTTGAGAAGCAGGGAGCCACAGGTATAGTTCCACTGTGAAAGCCAGAAAACTTGAGACCCAGGAAGAGCTGGTGTTTCAGTTTGTGTCTTTCTCAAACTTGACACCCAATGAACCATCTCAGCCCTGCTGCCTGGCAGGAAGTGACTCCTCAGGGAGAAAACTCCAGTGAATGAAGGTAGACCAGACACTTACCCCAGGGACCTATTGCAAACTGACTAGGAAGTCACACATTGTTGTCTTCCTGAAGGAATCATGTGTATCTGGTATATGTGTTTCCACCATAACTGAGCAAAACAGAGGATATGACAAATGAAGACATCTAACTTCTGCAAAGTTTTAGCCATGCAGTGAGCCTCTAAGATCTTGACATAACCCTAATTGAAGGTGAGTGCTTTCACAGGCCCATGATATGAGAGCTCAAATACATTTTAGTTCACATAAATATAAAAGATGAGATATTTATCACACACTGATGTTACTTAGAACATATACCCTTATGGAAAGCAACCTCTAGCAAAATAAAATGGAACAAAACAATCCTAAATACAACTGAGACCAATTCAAATCCTATCATATAGAAGTTATTTTACTGAATGTCAATCTATGAATGGACACCTAGCCATTCAGTTGTTAAGGAATAGAAATATCTGTACACAACGCACAGCTCTGATTACACACCGGGCTACTGCAAAGCAGGTCCTGCTCTGCTACTTGGTACTATGAGAGGCTTTCCTGTGCTCTATGTAAGCTTCTGCCACCATTGCCAAAGCTATCCAAGAAGTCAATCCTTCAGACAACAGAGAAGGACGCATTCTGGGCCTGCACAGCCAATGCTATGACCCCCAAGCAGTAAATGCACCAAAGTCACTATAGTATGAGGAAGCCTTGTTATCATGATTCCCCAAGAAACAAAGCTCTCCTGAATATAAAATGTAGGAACATGTTAAAGCAGGACCATGAAATAACATTACTGTAGAATTTAGGCACATAAAGATGCTGAGGCCAGCAGGTTAAGAGCCGAGATTCAGTCAGTCCTAGACTGATTGGGTCACAGAGAGCAGCACCACCAGGACCAAAATGCATGAGGATGTGGACCCTGTAGGGACACAAAGGAAGCTTTTAGTAAGTACCTAACCATGTTCTGGGGATCATTCTCCTACCAATGGTATGGAGGCCTGGAAAAAAAATACAGGCTTTGGTGCCAGGAAGGCTGGGGTTTAAATTCCAACCCTGTCACTTATTGGACCTTGGGCAAATTACTTAATGTCTTGGTTCTTAAAATTATTAGTTTTCTTGCCCATAGATCCCTTTCACCTTGGTCTAGAACTTACATTTATAACTATGAGTTTATATCCAGGGAAGATAAAGGCATTTTAAGGGACATTTCCTAAAAATGTCCAATCGGCAATCATGAAATAGACTTCTGTTTGAAAAGCAAATGCTCTTCAGGATGAAAATTAATGAAGTGATTACTTAATAAATTATTGAATGGATGAGTAAAGGACAGGGGCAGATGAAAGAAGGCAGAGGGGAAAGAAAGCATAAGAAGCATACATTGCCTCTTCTCAAGAGATTCTTAAATGCAGAGTCAATTGCCTGTGGCTTCTAAGGCCATAAATTGTGGTCACTTCTAATTTGACACACTCTTGGAAGGCCACTGCAAATATGATCCTGTCACTACAGTGGCTGGGGTTACCTGGGGAAATCACAACTTTGCAGGACATGTGAAGGCAACTAGAGAAACAGATAAAGGACTAATCAATGGTGATTTCTTAGTCAATTATCTAGCCCAGCAGAAGGTCCTACATTTCAGAACAAGCCTGTCTGAGCTTTAGCAGCACTGAATAAGGGCACCCCCAGCCATAAAGCACGTCTTTTTAGTGTGTGTTAAGATACTCTTCTGATGCTAGCTCCTTATGATACATAATCTCATTCATGTCATCCCTCAGCTCCTGACTTGTGAGCATGTGAGTACTCATTTATTCTGACTTAGGGATCAGTATTAGAAAAGACCTTGGAGAGGATCTGCCCTGGCCCTTTCACATTACAGATGAGGAACTGGAGGCTTACAGAGAGAAGATGTTTTTTTTCTTAAGAAGACTCAGAAGATTTTTGGTTTTCTCATTCACTCTGTCCTTGGCAGATAGTCCCAGACTTGCTACTGTGCACAGCCCTCACAACCCAGAAAGCTAGGGGAGACTGCTGCATGGATAACTTGCATGTAAATGTCAAAGTTAGGTGGAGTCCAAAGTACCTCTTGGTTCACTCATTTATTCCTATTCCTTTGAGGAGAGATCGCTTAGGCTTCATCAAACTTTCTCAACCTTAGTCTCAACTCAGATTAAGAGGAAAATGATACAGTGTTTCGCAGACACTATGAATTTGGATCTTCCTAAGGACAATGTGTGATAAGTAGGACAAATATTTTCTTCAGTAATATAAGTTCAGTATCCATAAACCAAAAATCCAAGACTCAAAATTCTCCCAAATCTGAAAAACATTTTTGAGTACTGACATGTCATAAATGGAAGATTCTATACTGACTCCATGAGATAGGTCATAGTGAAAACAGAGACGCACTGCAAGTATTGTACACAATTACCTTTAAGCCATGTATAGGTGTATATGAAACATAAGTGAATTTCCTTGTAAGATGTGTATGTAAATATTCTTATGTCTGAAAAAACATGAAACTTTGGTCCCAAGCATTTTGGTAAAGGATCCTCAACTTGTATAGAATTGACAAAAGTAAAACAAGAGAAAAAACCTAACTTAAATGTAAAAGCAATTGTCTTTTGTTTTCATTCCTGTCACATTCATAAAGTCTTTCATAGAAAAAATATCTGAAATTAAACTGTGCTAGTAAAAAAGGGATCACAATTTACTGTCACTATTACTACTTATTCGTATTTATATAGCACTTTAAACTAATATTTCTTTTTTTCTTCAATTACTCCCATTTCATAGATGAGAAAATTGAGCACTGATGTGCTTAGGTGAAATGGATTTCCAGTGTATCCCCATGACTACTGTGCACAGGTACTACATAAGTACATATCTGCTAGACTGAAGAGCATTTACTTCTATATCTCTTTCTGCTCTTAATATTGGAATTAATGACTAAACCAGTTTTTCTTCTCTCTCCATTTCAAAGAACTGCACGCCATGGAAAATGTGCCTCTGGGCATGCAAATAGCCCACTCCATGTATTAGGCAACCATAAACAATTGGAGATTTGCACAGATGTAATTAAGAATAGAAAATACAAACCTATGTGCAGAACCATGATTTACAGTCAAATTCACCTGACTTGAAAGCTCATATTAGATTGCTCCTCGTTTGATTACCAAGCTGGTGTTTCAATGCAAAGCATATGCTTGCAGATCCCCAGGTTTGCTGCACTTATGAATTAGCTAATAACTTTGAAATGAACTTTTTAAGGGAGGAATGGTTTATGCTTTAGCAATGCAAACATGTGCAAGTGAAAATATATGCATCTCAACTCGTTATTTTTGTAGGGAGGATGAATGTGTAAAAATATGTTTACCAGAAAAAAAAGAATTCTGGTTTTGACTGTTTGCCAAATGTTACACAAATAATTAGTGATGTTGTAAAGTGCTCTTTAACTCTTCCAAGATTCTTTTTTAGCATTAAATATGTTCATTCTTCAATGTCTGGGGACACCTGTGATATTTTAAAGTCTTTACAGAACACGGCTGCTAGTTTAACTTATAAGATATGTTACTTCTGTTTTTATTCTTTCTTCATGTAGTCTCTTAAAGCCTGAAAGAAGATGGATGAGTCTTTTATAAAAACTCAACTCAGTTTTTACAAACTGTAAGTTCACAATTATCAAGCAGTTTGTCCAGACTCTCATATTAACCTTTCATCTTCTCTTCTCCAGTCTTTTATATTTACAGGGTGAAATTTCTAACAGCAAACCAGAAAGCAGGATTAAAGGGCTGAATCACCAGAACGTGGTTTTATCTCCTACACTCTCTCATATCCTAGCTTCTAGAAAAGTGAGAAACATCTAAAAGAAAGTTTCTCCAACTTTACTTTCTAGAGCCAATGAATATTATCAATCAGAAAAAATTGCTGCCCTAATAGGAGCCCTCAGTCCTTGCTAGCACATACATTTAGGTTATTTGTCAGTATTGTCTGCTGCCTTGACCAAAATACCATAGCTCGAGGACATGGGTAAAGTAGAATCCCCCCAAATGCTGACCAACATGGGAAGTGACACCACTCAAATGGAGGTCATTCAAAAGGCTTTTCCTACTAGTGGAGAAGCCTGGCCACAAGAAAGCCTAGGAATACAGTTTGATGAGTATCAGGGGGAATATCTCTGTTGGAGCCAAATCACAGAGTTATGTTTGATACCTCTCGTACTCAGACAAAAAAATTATATTGCAAGGAGACTCCTGCACAAGGCAAAAGGCCAGTGCTGGCGAGTCAAAGCTGGGCAGAGTTGTGAAGGAGTAAAGATCCAAACTGAAGGGAAGAATATGTCAGAGGAGCAAGAGGAACCATCAAAATAGAAGACAGCTTGGCTATGAACCAGAGTGGCACATCCTAACAGTGAAAATAGGCAGGGTAGATCAAGTACTTCCTGAAGAGTAGTAGTAGCTCCCTTACTTTACACATCCAGACTCTTTGTTGGAAGAGGAGTCAGCTGCATGGCAGCACATCCACCCAGGTGACTGAATGCCTTAGAAGGAGTGAACTGGCTTTCACACTCTCACTGTGTGGATTCCAAGTCGTGATTCTAGATGAACAGACATTTCACAGACTCTCACCAACACTGCCCACTTCTAGGAAAACTGGAAAAATAAGACCCAGAATCATCAAGAGTAAAGGGAAAGGAGAGAGGTAAAGGAGAATGGATGACATGCAAGAACAGACATTTACTCTTAGAAAATAAATATATTGATTGTATTGATGGAAATCAAGGAGTGGGTGAGATGCGAGAAAAAACTCTGCACAACAGAACCTTACAAAGTAGCCAGGCAAATAAGGCCCCCTTTCCCTGCTCTGCACCACGGAATAGCTGGCTTGGAGTTTTAACATGGGAGGAAAAGCCAGATGGCAGCAGACGGGCTTATTATAGAAAGTCCACTTGTGCTGAAGTTTTCTCAGCATCCTCCATCACTGCTGAGTGAGGTTTTGTTTTGTTTCCTTCTTAAGTGTGGGGCAGGCAAGTACCAAAATTTGTATACAATCTGAAACCTTTTCATGAAAATGTTCTATTCAATACCTCCGATACATGATATATAATGCCACCACAGGAAAACTAGTGTTGCTACAGACGTTAATCATAATTATGAAAATTTTTAATTTAAATGTAGGTCTGAACACACAAAATACAGTGCATGGCCATCTGTTAGTTTTCCATCTGGGCTCATTTGCAAAATACATTCTGTTTCCCTCCCCCCTCCCCCCTCTATTTATAATCTTCCCTGGAAAACAAATATGCCTAATCTATGGCATGCCAGAGCTGAAGTTAGCTATTTACAAGTGGCTTTTAATAGATATGGTTACACAGTTGAAAGCAGTAACAAAAACTTCTACAAGTTTTCTTTTTCTTTTCCTTTCTCTCCTTCTCTATATCTCTCTTTACCTCCTTTTTATTCTTTTTTTTATTGCTGGCAGGCTATTTCCTTAGACTTTTGTCAGGCGCCTCTTCCTTTGAGAGTCCCCAAGTGAAGATGACTTTACAGCTTTTCTGTAAAGAATAAAAAAAACTCTCATTGTATGATGATAAAAATAATGACTACCACTCCAGAGCTGTCGAAGCAGCATTAGTCATTATTATGAGTAGAAACAAGATGAATGTCCATCAACTAAGAAATGGATAAACAAATGTGGCATATCCATATATGGCATATTATTCAGGCATTAAAACGAAGGGCTGACATATGCTACATTATTGAGAAACCTCAAAAACTTAAAAAACATTAGACAAATTGAAAGAACACAGGCCCTAAGAGTCACATATTGCAGGATACCATTTGTGTGAAATGTCCGAAATAGGCAAATCTGTAGAGGTAGAAAGTAGATTAGTGTCTTCTTTGGGCTGGAGGGTGAGATCGTAGGAAATGAAGGGTGACTGCTGGTAGTTTTCTTTTGGGGATGATGAAAATGCTCTAAAGGGCTGGGGATTTAGCTCAGTGGTTCCGCTGCCTGCCTCACAAGCGCAAGGTCCTGAGTTTGATCCCCAGTACCAAAAAAAAAGAAAATAGAGAATTCCAAGGGCCGGGGATTTAGCTTAGTGGTTTTGCCACCTGCTGCGCAAGCGCAAGGACCTGAGTTCAATCCCCGGTACCAAACAAAAAAAAAGAAAAGAAAAAAAAAAAGCTCTAAAATTAGACTATGATGATGGCTGCACAATGATGCAAATATACAAAACTCCTGAATTATATATTTCAGACAGGTGAATCTAATGAAGTATGTAAATTATACCTCTATAAAGGTGTTAGAAAGAAAAGTGTTCAGCTGGAAGTAGGAATCAATTAGTATTTCACATTTTAAAGATGGGGCTGTCAGGTCTGAGGGTGGGGGTAAACTGCTGTTCCCCACTTGGTTAATGTGAAGTTTTCTAGGCTTCTGTTCAAGGCTTCTTCCTCATGAACAGTGAAGAGCAACAGGAAATGATTCGCCTCTATTCCTACTCTGATGTGAGCCAAGTGGGTAGAAGAAGGAGAATCACATGGAATGATCAGGTAGAAGCTACTGCAGTGGGACCAAACAAGGGTAAAGGGGACTTTAAGATGGCAGTGGCTGGAAGGCAAGAGCAGCTTAAATGGGTGCAATAGATCTTTGGGAGAAAAATACTGATGATTTTGCATGTGATGCATTAGGAGAAAAAGCTGATAGGAAAGAGTCATAGATGAGTAATGGCAGTGATTAGAAAGCCTGAAGAATGTAGAAAATGGAAAAAAGAAGAAGGTGAGTTTAAGTGTTGTTATGGATTGGAGTTCTCTATAGTAAACAAACTGGAGACACCTAACAAGAAGCTGCCATTTCAAACTAAAACTTCATCAGTAAGGTTAGGGCCAAAGATGGAGGGACTCATCTGCTGAGCCTTGAATAGATGCGAGTATTGTCGAGATCAGACAGAGGAAATCAGAGGCCAAGTTGGAACACTGGCCCTTTAACACATAAGGGTAGAAAGAGAAAAGAGAAAGAGGGAAAGGAAAGCAAAGGACAAATGTAACATAAAGGAGGGAAACTGGAAACTAGGACAGGTCAGCACAAACAAGGGAACAGATCTCATTTAAGCCAGTCTAAGGCTGTAAAATGGAGTTTGGAATTTATCACTTGAAGTCTCCTACTTTCCTGGAGTTTTCAGTTTACATAGGCAGCAAGTGAGAAACTCAAGAACTTGACTCAAACAAAAGCTCTGACTCTGGAGATCAGGCAAGATGAGGAAAAACTCTACAAGAATTAAACTGATGAGATGAGAAAAAGTGAATGGCATAAAATATGGACGAAAGCAGCTGGAAATTCTGAGAACGAGGCTGTCATAACAAAATATGTGTAAGAAGGAAAATATAGTTCCCAGATGATTTCTTACCACAATGGGTGTGAAAATACACAAGTGCACTTTTTGGCATTTCTACCATGGTGCAGCAGGAGGGAAAAACGAGAAGCTGGGCATCAGCAGATTGATAGCTTCTACTTGTTTTCAGGAGTTTCTCCAGATTCTATACTTCATAGCTTTGAAAAACAGGCTGACAGAAAGGTCAAACAAAGGCCCCTGATAACAAACTTCAGGAGTCTCTATTCCTACTGGAAAACCATAAAGCCAGGAATTCACCAGGGATACGCTTCCTCCTGCTACTCTGAAAAGTAGAAGGATTGCACATTTGCTCACTTATTTATCAAGCCCTTGGCTAGTTCTTAGGAATTCAGGTAAAAGCAGGAATAATCCTTGCCTTTTCTTTAGGAGTTCAGTTAGGTTGCAGAGATAGACAGGTAAGCCACTGGTTTCTAGATCATGTGTTGTTGGGAGCAATGCTACATAATTCTAGGGAAAAATCATTTGAGTAGGCCTAGTTCTCCCGCCTACAGCCCAGCTAGGACATTCCAGACATAATTGCATTTTGGGCCTCTGGTCACAACTGAGACCTCAGTGATTCCCCCCGACCACCCCATGCTGCAATCTCCAGGACAAGACCACACCTGTGGGAGACACCAGGGAGGAACCAAATCTTCATCTGCATAGTTCCTCATTGTTCTTAGATTTCCACTGCCCCCAGCCTTTTGTTACACCTTGTTTATCCCACTGTGAAGTACTGAACACTGCATTTCACTTGTTACATTTGTTTCCCCACGTACTGAATAAAAGGTGCTGCAAGCTAGGGGGGCTTTTGTCTTTGCCGCCCAGAGCCCCACTGATCAGACCCAAAGCTCAGCTTCTTCTCAGTCTCATTTGTCTACCTTTCCTGTAATTCGCCGTGTGCTGCCGTGGCTCACAGGAGACTAGGACTTACTGCAGAGGTTCTGGTAACATCCCCTTCCCCTGTTCCCTACAATGTGTTATATGCTAAGACAGGGGCATAGGTAGAAAAAGAAAGGCATGTCTAACCGTGTAAGGGACTGGCAGAATGGATTGGAGGATGGTTTTATAGAACGAGATATGCCTGGACTAAATCCTGGGGTATAAGAGTATTTCAGTAGGTAGATACAGATGGAATGGGCATGAGGACAGTCTCTACCTGTGAGCAGAGTGCAAGCAAAGGACCTGGGGCAGGAGAAAGCATGCACATGTGGGGGAACTACCAGCAGTTGGTTATCACTGGAGGTCTGATGTGATACTAGGTGAAGCAGAAGCTTTTCTTGGACATGTTTGCAGAGACAGATCATGGACTATAACTCTGTGTCCCATCTAATTGTCATTACTCTCCAAAGCAGACCCTGAGACAAGGCCTTGGGTCTGGTAGTCAATGAAGCACAAATGAGAACAAGAAGGTAAGTCAAGAAAAGCTGAGTGGACAAGATCCTTGCTGTGCGCCTCTGTGACTCAGCCCACTGGCATCTCCCTGGAAAGTGAGGAGCTGGCTTCATCCATGGAACATCTACACACCAACTCTCATCTCCTATGGCCGATGGGTTAAGACTTCCTCTGGGGTGTTAACCCTTCACCTCCACATGTATATACATTTCCATTTCTAGGTAAAAACTGCCTCTTGCTTGCTGCTAAGCATCCCCCCTCAGCCCCCAGACAATGAAGCAGAGAGAACAGAGCTGGATGTGGAAAGCTGCTGTGTGTAAGAAACTGTCTCCACTGTTGTAGGCAGGTACCACAGGCCAAGGACACACAAGGCAGAATATCAGTGGGCTCTGTTAAACAACTCCAATGGGCCATTTGTGTTCTTCCTGTCTTATCTAGTTCATGTCCACGTTGACAGCTTTGCTTACATTTGCTGATTCTCAGCCCTAACACTGTAACACCCTTCAGTCCCTCTTTAACCCCAAAGCTCACCGCATTCCCAGACAGGCATCACCTTCCCCTGTAAGCACACAGAATATGTTCACTGTGGCACATACTCACTTCTTATCATCTCTTACCCTTGCCTTTGTGTTCTCTGAACCTCTTATCCCATTTATGTTGTTGGTTCCCCTAGGGCAAGGAAAGAGTCTTGCTGTCTTTGTGTAACCCACAGTGCCCAGAACATACTAGTATTGATTACTAGCTTACTCAGTGAACCTTTGGAAAACGAAACCTCTCCATGCACCCAGCCAATCCAGCGCTTCCTCAAAAACACATTCCAAATGCCAAGACGATAAGCCAAACCATTTTTGAGGTAGAGAAATGTGCTATATTATCATGTAAACCAAATTAGCTCAATAAAGAGTTTTGACTTTCTGATAACCTTCTGTTGAAAATAAACGAGCTGGTAGGAGTCAGAACATAGTTGTTACATTTGAAACGAAACTGAAGAATCAGAACAGATGCAAGACATAAAAGAGAGACAGTACACTGGCTTTAAACGCATGTAACATCAAACTTTGATGTTTTCTTCCTTGCAATTTATTTAAAATTGTTTGTCTTCTGTATCACTGTAATTTTGGATACCATCATTCTCTGTAGGTATTGGGAAGGTTTGAATATGTATATATTTTTTTAACAAAATCCAGATTTTTAAATTTATTTATTCTAGTATGTATTTTCTAACAGGTCAACTAGCATGGAAATCCTGGGCCTGAGGAGGTCTGCGTCTCATTTTTATATTTACCCAGAGAGCATGCTGTTTCTCACTAAAGTCACTTGAACTATATGGGCCACTTTCTCTTGTCAGCTTCTTGTAAGCTTTGAACTGGAAGAAGAAATACACAGCAGGGTAATCTAGCTCTTTGAAATTTGGGACAACTAGGAAAGATGTACTGTGGTATTGATTCGTAATAAGCTTTGTTCAGACAACATCTATCTGTATGATGAAGATTCCTTTTGGATTAAGATGTCCAGTGGTTATAAATGAAAAACTGTTCATTTGGGGTTGGGAGATGGTAATGCTGGTGTGAGTATATAATTTTCAGTTATTTCCTTTGTGGGATTTTAGGCATTGAAAAAAAGAGGCATGTCCTTTCATTAGTGGCACAAAAGGAAAGGTAGTGTAAAAGCTGTGTCATTTTAGAAGTTAATACATCACATGGTTTTCCTTGCATGGAGCTGAAGGAACCGAAGGAGCCACGCTCCTGGGCTCTTTTTTGTGCTACTCACTGTTTATCATGATTTCACAATATGCCAGGCAAGGTCCTAGTGCTTTACAGCTGGGTGTTCATCAGCTCATTTATCCTTGCCAGGACGCTTGAAACTGTGCATCCATCAATCCCCTTTTTAGAGATGAGGAATCAGGATCAGAGAAGTGAGATAGCCTGGCCAAAGCTCAGAGGTAGGAAAGGTAGGACTGAGATAAGGATGGAGATCTGTTTGTCTCCAAAGGCGAAGTATTGAACATTGTACTTCACTGCCTACCTCCACCCAGGAAAGAAAGCCTTCAGTGAGACCCTGCTGAGTGTTTACAGACTATACTTTCACTGGTCTAAGAGAGACGAGGCAGGTCATCTCAGAAGGCGTTGTTTCTTACTATTATTACTATTTTGACATTTAAAATTAATTGGTTTTCAAAGGGGTTCGTTATAAATAATCCACATGTACTGGCTCCATACACAGTGTTCCTGGAAATGGTTGGAACTAGATTTTTGTCTGGTTATTCCCAATTAGTCACATAATCCCAAGTAGAATTGTGGAATCTCAGTGTTCTGAAATTCCAAATTACTTTTACACATCAGATATTGATAATTATGTGAGTCTAATTAATTCTTTTCTTTAATAAATACTTAAATGTGAACTATTTGAATCTGGACTTACTTTATGCAGTATTAACTTTTGGCATAATGGTGTCTTTCTTTAGAAAGCAATCAGGCCATGCCACTCTCCTATTAAAATCCTTTCAGTATATCTTCCTGTTTTAGTTCCCATTTCCTTGATTTCCTGTGAGATTGAATATATGGCATGTATTAGTTTTTTCCCTTTAATTTAGAGGCAGTCAGGACCTCAGTCTAATTTGGAGTCCACTAAAGGAGTCTTTGAATGGAATATATTCCCTATCTGTACCCCATCCTCCATAATTTTATAGCTACCTAGATGAAGATGTGGTAAGAGATTTAGAGAAGAGGGGAGAAGCACAAGAAAGAGTCTCAGGTCTCATTTCTACTCTTTCACAAGGACCCCAAAGTTTTTCTTTGTTGTGGATTATACTGTGCCCCTCCAAAACATGTTGGTGCCCTAAATTCCTAATACCTTTGAAAGTGACCTTACTTGCAATAGTGTCTTTGTACACGATCAATCAGAGAAGGTTATGAGGTTGGGCCATGACCCAATATGATGGTTTCTATATAAAGTTGGAAATTTGGACCCAGACACAGAGACAGAGGAGAATGCCATGGATGAGTGGAATATTGCTGCCATGAACCAGTGGTGCAAAAGATTTTCAGCAAACCACACGAGAACCCAGATTCTCGCTCATGTGCTCAGGAAGAAACAACCTTGTGCTTAGACTTCTACTTTCCAAAACTCAGAGAGCAAATTCATGATTTTCAAGTCATGGTGTGTGTACACATGCATTAGTGTGTGTGATGTGTCCATGTGTGTGTCTGTGTGTGTGTGTGTGTGTATGTGTGTGCGTGCTTTACAGTAACTTTAGGAAACTAATATAGATGGTCTCCAATTTATAATGGTTTGACTTTTGATTTTTAACTTGGTGATGATGTGAAAGCCATACATGTTCTGTAGAAACTGTACCTTGAATTTTGAGTTTTTATTTATTTTTTTGTCTAGTGATATGAGATAAATGATAATCTCTTAGGTTACCAGGCAGCAGTACTGAGCCACAGCTCCTAGCAAGCCACAGAGTCACCAGGAAAAATAGCCGATGTTTAGGTGTGCTGTGTTGCTGAGCTAGAATGTTTGGTAGGTTAGGTATATTAAGAACATTTTTGACTTACATAAATTTCAACTTATGACAGATTTATCAGGATGTAATGTCTTCATATATTGAAGAGAATCCTTTCTCCCAGAGTTAGGGTTGCTCCTCAGTTCTCCTCCCATTTTCTCAGAAGATATCCATTTTTTTAGTACCTCCTTCAGTTTACTTTAACCAGGACCTTTCCCACATCCATCTCATTTATAGATTCTGGCCCAAAGCAAAGAGGCACATTAGAGAGGCATCAAGGCTTCTGTCCAGGGACATCATATGCAGCATGAAGAAGGCCACAATCTCTCCCTCAGCAATGAATTACTAGTGTCTCAATTATCTAAACCGAATACCTGAAAAAGCAGCCCTAGTTGTGCTTTGGAACTGCAATCAACACTCTCAGCTCTCCCTGTTATGATGTTTCTTTTCTATAAGCATGCTGTTTTGGAGAATTTGGTACTTTTAAGAAGGAAGGAGTTAGTTTAGAGTGGACACTGGATGTGAGAATACTCACTTTTAATACTGAAGTACAGGAAAATATGAGAGAATAATTCAGTTTCCCCTAAGGGCTATGCGAATGTGCTGCTAATACCTGTATGGATTTGGGTCCACAGACAAACCTGCAGCTGGAGAAGAAGCCTTGCTTTATCATCTGTACTGTCAGTGAGTTCCCTTTGACTGTCAAGGATGACTTTTTGACATTAATTACTCAGAAGAAAAGTTTTATTACAGTTTGTTTTATCAGTACTCCAACCTTGAGCTATAGTTTCTTAATTATCTGTAAAATATGCTAATTCTATGCTTTCCTATTAACAAATTTTTTGACCAAAAAAATAGAAATATCTAAGTAAAGAGATTCTGGAGAGAGCCATGGCTTGTAGGAGAAAACATTCTTCATTGTTGTCTTGCTTCTGTCTTCAATAATAGCTTTCAGGATCTTGGGATTTTTAAAGAATGGAGAAAAGGGTAGAAGGAGAAGAACAGAAAGAAGAGGAGACAAAAAGAGGAAAAGGAGGAGAAGCAGGAGGAAGAGGCAGTCACGGAGGAGCTCCATTAGACTTGAAAGTAGCTCATTCATGTCCAGATAGATTTGGATTCCCCTTTCCTTTTTCCCTACAGTGGCAGGATCTCCAGTCACAAGAGCTATGTGTACAATAAGACTGAAAGAAGGTCCTGTCTCCAGCTGCAAAGGGGTAAGGGGAAATACTAACGTATAGAATGTGTTAGACAGCACTTTGGCCACAGTATGTTACTTTTTAATAACCCAATTGGAAAAAAAAGCCCCAACAACCCTGCTTCCTATTTTGTGGGCAGGGAATCTGATATAATCAAAGCAGTGAAATCCTCTCTTGCCTAAGGGAAAGAGCCCAGGTTGTTCCAAAGTTTAATCTACCCCTGATGCTGTGCTGTGACTTCGTTTATCCTCATTCATTCAATACATACTGCTGGAGCCTTGCTGTGCACCAAGGATTGCACTACATGGGCCCTGGGGCATGACAGTAAATCAAGCAGAGCTCCTGCCTTCATTCAGTTTACTTTCTAGCAGGGAGTATCAACAATATGTATTTATATATAGTGATAGCCCAGGGATGTTATAGGCATAAAGAAAGCCAGAGTCAGGGGAGGGCTGCTCTTTAGATAGCCTGGTCAGGGGAGGTGTGCTGACAGACCATATTGGCATGGAGACCAGAAGGCAATGATGAGCAGACCAGGGTGCCTTATGGACTAACATTCCAGGTAGAGGGGGAGTGGAATAGGGAACGGGCTGGCTTGACTTGTTTGAGGAATAGCAAGGAGAGTGGTTCAAAATTAATAGCTAGTTACTATGGAGGTATGAAAGTCTGGCTCCTATACTTTGTAGGCAACAAAGTCAGATAAAATTTATACCTTAGTTTTCCCCCTAAAGGACGAGGCCAAGGGTGTTACATGGCCTGAAATTTCACTCCCTCTTGGCTTTTGGCACTTCCCTGTCCTATTCTCCCCATTTCCTTGATGGTCCTCTTTCACAGCACTTCTTTTCTTTTCTTTTTGGTAATTCCTGGATCGAAGTGAGGGCCTTATACATATGAGGCAATTGCCATATCACTGAGCTACATTCCTAGCCTCCCAGCACTGCTTCATAAATCATTTGACTAAGAGTCCACTCTTCAAGTCTTGCTTCTAAAAGAGTAGCTGTCTTACTCTGTTTTCTGTTGGTATAACAAAATACCTGACTCTGAGTAATACATAAAGAAGAGAGATTTGGAGTTGGAAGGGCATGGCAGCAGCACCTGCCTATCTGGTAAACGTCACATCACAACATGGCGGATGACATTGTGGTGAGAGAACACACAAAAGAGAAGAAGCAAGAGTGATTCAAGGGCCGGGTTCACTCTTTTTATAACAACTCAGTCTTGTAGGAACTAACCAGGCACTAACCAGAGTCCTGTGAGAGCTACATTAATCCCCTCTGAAGGCAGTGCTCTTAAGGACCTGACTATTTTTTCACTGGTCCCCACCTCTTAAAGGTTCTACCACCTCAACAATGCCTGTGGTAGAAAAACTTCTGGGGAGCTGCAAATTCTGGATTCATTTCCAAACACAGCAGTGGACACTAGTGAATTCTATGCAAATGAGCCTATGATCAATATTTGACTTACTGTTTATAAGGATTCAACTGGCTGGTGTATGGAAAAGCAAGAAGAAGTAAGAATGGAAGCAGGGGGACTCATTAAGGCTTTTGCAGCCACTGAGGGTGTTTATGGTAAGTAGATGAAAAGTGATTAGAATCTGAAACTATTTTGAAGACATAGTTCACAGGATTTAAAGATAGATTAGGGATGAGGTGTGAGAAAAAGAACAGAATCAAGGATGACTCCAAAGCCTGTGGCCTAAGAAATGAGGAGGAGGAATTGACTTTCTGAGATGGAAGAAAACAGTGGAAGAGCAGCATTTCTGATTTCTCATATTTGCTCAGATTCACGGTTATAAGTGGGGTTCCAGATTCCTACATGACCATTGTAAGTGCATTTTCACACTCTTCATGGGTTAAGCATTAATACCTTCATCCATTAAAACATAATTGATATCTACAAAGAGCTAGGCCTGCATGCAGGCTGACGCTCCTCCTCAAATCTCCAAATTGCTGGCTGAAGTTTCTACATAGGGGTTATTAATAAATCAAGCAGTCAATTAATCAACTCAATGCACAGGATTTTAGGAAAGACTAAATTTGTCCTGAAGGGCTGATTATCTTTCTACAAGCAACGGTTTGCTAGCAGAACATATTTTTTAGTTTTAAATTTCCTAGTTTCTGCTCATACAAATTAAGGATGGCACATCAACCTTCACTGTAGTCTCCTGGTTTCTGACACTCTGACCAACCCTTAGTGTTCAAAATTTTTCTCTTTTTATTATAAAAATTTCAGCCTGCAGATTAATGTAAACTTGTCCTTTTTGTGTAATTAATCCTTTGAGGCTGAAGGAAAACTTTCACAGGGGATATAAAAGCAATCAGGCAGCCATTTAGAAAAAAAAAGCTGTGATTATTTTTTGTATGTGGTTTTATATCATTTCACTTTTTCAATATGTCTATTTCACATAATTTATTACTTGACACTTTATTTTCAATCATTTTTGGTTGCTTATAAATAAACATGCATTAATGTCAAGAGAATTAGCATTCCATTATAAACTCTATACAAGCTGAAAAACTGGCTTCAGTGAAGTTGCCATCTTATTTGGGACATGCATATAGATTGGATGATGCTTGTCTAGAGAATTAAACACTGGCACATTTTTTATCTTTGCTAAATAGAAGCACTTCTTAAATGGAGACAGTGATTTCCAGAGCAACATTATGCAGGTGAAAATTATGCATTTTAATGTTGTTCTGTTTAGAAGTTAATCTTAAAGTAATTTAGATAGTAGTTTAAACGATGACTGTTTGCATCTCCCCAGAATGAATCCTGGGCCATAATATGACTCCATGTGTTTATGTGTCTTTAAATATGATTGTACTGTCTTCAATTTCTTAATATAACATTTTTATATGTTATTATAATATTTAAAATGAAAGAAAGCATTTCTTCCCTAGTCATCAAGACAGATCAAGCTTAAGCTTCTCTGTGTAAATTTAGGAATAGAACAAACCATGTTTGTTTGTACTCTTAGGATGATATCCATTGTATCAAGGCTTGAACTAAGAGAGGGGAGTAATAAGAAAAAGTCATATAATATTTTTAGTAATTTCTTAGAAAATATAATATAAACCATAAAATACAAAATTGTATTTATTTAAATACAAACCTTGTATAAAACCAAGGCTGGTCTGCCTAAGGTCACAGGAAAAACAATGATTAAATCAACCCACTCCCTTTTCCATGAATGCATGTGTGGTTGTTGCCCTAACTACCCAGAGGTCCCGAAGAATGTTAGTCTTTCCTTGCTTACTAAACATTCAAAGGTCTCATCTGAAACAGCTGCCTTGCAAAGAGATACCAATTCTCTTTAAAACTTGGGTCTACTACCTTTTCTTTCTGTCCAGATTCATAGCCTGAGACAAATCCCTACAGATTCTGGAGAAATGGTTCCAAAACCTGACCTCAGAAAAGGTAACACATCGAATCAAAGAAATTTTTGCCTATTAGTAGTGACACAACCTAAGAATGTATAGGATTTTTAAGAGTATAAGGTAACAGAGAAAGAAATGAAAAATATAACAATATGGTCCCACTTAGTAGAGATTTTGTACTCAGTGAGCAATCTCAATAAGCTAGTGTTTAATAGTTTCCATGGTTATTGAATGAAATAAGATGGAACACTAGCCTGTTTTCTATAAGTTTTGAATTGTTAGAACTTTCTTAGCAGAATGTACAGGAAAAAAATCCAAAGGTTTATGAAGATAAAAATAATAGTTGATAGGCCAAGGATTTAGCTCAGTGGTTCCGGTGCCTGCCTTGCAAGTGCAAGGTCCTGAGTTCGATCCCCAGTACCAAAAAAAATCCCCGAATAATAGGTGATTTATTCCATCAATTCTTGCACATGGTCCACTCCCCCTATGTTCTCAGGAAGGGTCAGAGGGCACATTTTTCAGTAAGGTATTAAAAATGCAGTGATGAGGTAGCACCAGTATTCTTGAAAGGATGTATGATACCTTTCCTCTGCAAGCCAGGAATTCTTACTAGTGATGCAAACTGAAAAAGATTCTTTGATTTCAGTGGAGGATGATGACATCCAGGAGAGAGAGATGACTAAGTAGAAACACTTACATACCTGTGATAAGATCAAACTTGTCACTGTAACACATATCAGGTCTAGAATCAAATCTAGAATGGTCTCTTCTAGCCCATAGAAGTCTCTTCAAGTGGTCATGATATTCCTGTGACTAAAGTAGATGAATAGCCCTATAAAGATGGACTTAATCTATATAAGTAGGAGAAAAGAAAAATTCTTTCTAGTCCTGGTCAGTAAAGCTCTGATTTCAAGCACCAAATCAGAAAATAATGATTACTTATGCAGCTCCCAAACTATAAGTATTACAAAGACGGAGCTCCTTGAATGAAGGGTAATTGAGATCTCCTTGAAGAAAGATGTGCAAGACTGCCACAAGTATGACCCCTACATCCTCCTCCCAGCATTTCCCCACAGGGGCGACTTATAAGGGCAACTGTACTTGACAAACAGACATAACTAGACTTTTCAGAGATTACAATATACTACTTATAAATGAATGCAAACACTACTCTTTGTGACCTACCAGAGGCTTAGGAAGGTCAGTTGATAAATAAGATTTAAGCCTGAGTTCATTAAGAGCAGGACCAGGGGGTCTGCAACCCCCCTCTGCAGATATTTCTCCAGTTCTTAGATGCATAGGAGAATGGAACTGATATGCTTGACAACTGGCACAACACACAGATTGAATATTCTGGTTACTCCCTTGGCCATGCAGTGAGGGCTGCATTATGCTAGGATGGGCCCAGTGGCAGCACCTGCAATACATTTTCTATCAAAATAACAAATAAAAAAAATTAGTGCTTTCTGAAGGGAAATGCAAAGATTAGTTCCACCATCAAAAACTTGCAAAGAGATTATTTCTATCACAGTCTCTTTTGTTTCCTTGCTTAACTTGTGCAAAAGATGGATTGCTCTTGGAGAATAAAAGTGGATTATCATAAACTTATCCGGATGCTGACTCTAATTACATTTATCTTTCCACCGATGGCCTTTTTATTGGGGCATCTCAGACAAACTTTGCAAACTGTTATGCAGATATAGATTTAGCATTTTTTTCCATTTTTTAAAATACCACTTTACAGATCACCAGAAACAGTTTGCTTTCAATTGAAAAAAGACAATATTTAGCATTTCCAACTTTCTCAGGAGGTATGTCAGCATTCTGTCCTTTCCACAGAAACTACTCTTTCTACTCAAATACTGAGCTTCAGATAAGCAATATTACCCTTGTCTTGGAGATTGTTAGAAATGCCAAGCCTGAGGTTCCATTCAATGTTTGATTTTTATAAGAACCCTAGGTGACAGGTATGCTCCTTAGAAATTTGAAAAGACCTGATATTGTCTAAAGCAATTTTGATCACATCACTGTCTCACAGGATAACACATTAGTTCACTAAATAGATAACAAGGCTGACTGAACCAGGAAGTAGCAAATACTCAAAATGAACTTGTAAAATATATGCATGTTGGAAGGTGGGACATAACTGCTAAGAAAATTCAGGGGCCTGCTACCTCCATGAGATTTTTCATAGTCCAGTGACCTAAAGAATTTTAAGATAGCCTGTATAAAGAGGATAAGTCAATGTACCTAAATACTTCCTACTACTAAGATAGAATCACAATATTTGGTGAAGATTTTGCTTTTGGATGGCATATATACAGCATTGGAATGTGCTATTCCACCTATTTCCTGAACCTGTACCCAGATCAGCAATTGTGCCCAGAGCAAGATGAAGTTTTTCAGCAGGTCCAGGTTGCAGTGAAAACTGATTTCCCATTTTATCCATATGATCCAGTAGATCCAATTGTAATAGAATTATCTGTCATTCATCAAGTTTTACATTACACTTTTGACAATCCTAACAAGAGAATCACAGAGTGAAACCCTACAATTTGGCTAGAAAGGCATGCCCTATTGTTCATAGAAATATTCTCATTTTTAAAACACAGTGCCTAACTTTCTGGTTTGCCCTAGCCGAGGCTGTGACTGACCATAAAATATCAAGTATTACACTTTAAATCTAAAATGTCCACAAAATCTCATGTTCAGAGGCAGGGCTTTTGGAAAGTGGTTGAATTATGGAAGTGCTGTGTTTATCAGTGGATTAACCTACTGATATATTTATAGCTGAATGTGCTGTTAGGAAGTGAGGCTTGATTGGAAGGGGTGGGTCACTTGGGATGTGACCTGAAAGGGTGCATTCTTGTCCCTAGTTCTTTTCTCTCTCTCTCTCCCTCCCTCCCTCCCTCTCTCTTCTCCTTCCTAGATGCCATGTGTTGAGCAGCTTTCAGCTTTCCTCTGCCATGTCATTTCACCGCACCATTTCTGCTCTTGGAGTCTATCAACCATGGACTGAATGCCCTGAAACTGTGAGCTAAAATAAACCTCTCCTTTTTAAAGTAGCTAATATACTAAGTGATCATACTATTTGAGTTACATCTCATGGATTAGGTGTTGAGTGCTCCACCAAGTCATAAATTTGGGCATGTGTGAAAGAATTTTGTCATCAAATGAACATGCTGTATGTGAGACTGGACTTCAGCAGCTCAGGAAGGCATATGCAAGTTCAAATGTAAGGCCCTGATTCTCACTGTAACAACTACTGATGCACAGTCACTTCCCCTTAGCCCACAAAGAGCACTTCATGTCACCACCAATTGTAAGAAATAAAGAATTTAGGTCTGTTTTATAGATAATAAAATGCTGTCACAACTTTTTAGCTTTATGAGGATACTCTAAAATGATACTGAAAGACAGGAGAGAAAGGAAATACACTCAGTAGAACTTTTAGTGGTGCATATAGCTGTTATATTTACCTAGAAGGATAAATATACAGATATAAATTTATGTCATTTTATGGGCAATAGCTAGTTGTTTGGCAAGATGGTCCAAAGAAGTAGATTGAGGAGTGATTACAAGGAAGACTAAGAAAGAAGTACTTAGATGGAACTAGGTCAGAATGGGTATGAGAATATTTGTATTTATGTGAAGGGGTATACAAATGTTTTCCTAAAAATGGAGCGCTTATTAATCAGTGAACAAGGTAGTGGCTGGAGATATCATTTTTGCTTCATTGTCAAGGAGAAATGGGGGCAGATACATAATGTTATACATTTGAGGCGGAAAGAATTATACCTGAAAGCAGGATATTTTCTTATGAGACTTTTAGAATTTACATTATAAATTAAAAGTTATTGAAAGACTATAGTGAAGTGATATTGGAAGACCACGGATGGCTCTACAAATGAAGTTCTGTGATATGCTCTGAAAGTGTGTCTCTTCAGATTTCATGTTGAAATTTAATACCTAATGAAATGGTGTTTAAAAAGATGGGACCTTGAAGAGGTTATTAAGTCAAGAGAGTTAGAACCTCGTAAATAGATTACTTTCCTTATTAAAGGTTTGTGGAAACATCTGCCCCTTCTGTCCTCCTGACCTTCCACCATAAGATGACACAACAGAGGATCATCTTGAAACAAAGAATGAGCCTTCACCAGGTACCAAATATGCTCATCCTTGCTGTTAGACTTCCCACCTATGTTTCTATTTTTTATAAATTTCCAAGTCCAAGGTATTTTGTCATAGTATCCTGAACAGATTGAGACAATTTGGAGGAGAACATTGTAGTCTTAGCTAATATAAATGGGAAATGAAAGAAACCATGGAAGAAAAAATAGCCAAAATGACCTCAACTATTTTTAGAAAGAATGCCATACCTATGTCTATTTTGTGCTTAGTTTTATTATATGAATTTTCCTACATTAATCAATAATTTATATCAATTTATTTAAGTTACAGAATATCAAAGGAAGTGTTACCGAGGAAAAGAATGAGGATTAGAGAAAATACAGAGTAACTTACGAAGATTTTGTTTTCCACTTTGGGAGACGGAGTAAGCACAATATTGTTTGTGGTTTTTTTATTGTGGTACCGGGGATTGAACTTGGGTCCTTGCGCTTGCGGGGCAGGCAGTGGAACTACTGAGCTAAATCCCCAGCCCCTCATAATATTGTTAATACAAGCTATCATTGTCTATTTTAGACATCAGCATGACATTATTTGATAATTTAAATATGGGTAGAGTGTTTGACTGCTAAGTTAATAAAAGGGTAGACGATGTCAAATTCTCCATTGTCATTAATCCCTTCCTTATTTTACAGTGCATTCAGAGAAGAAGTCTAGCTCTGCACTTCACAGAATCCTTTCATTATATGGTCCTAGGATATTGCATGTGATGGAAGCAATTGAAAAAGATGAAAGTGAACAGCAGCTTTAAGTACACATCTGAGGTGGTCTGCAACAGCTTCCCTTGGCTTCTGGGAAATCCTAAAATCAGGCATTTTGGGGGGGCTTCTCATGGGTTCTAGTGAACCTTCTGAGAATTACCCTGGAAATAAAGACAACTCTCTACCTCCAGAAGATGATATCTGGGAAAAAGAATGAATCTCCACTTGATCTTAGCCAAAAGGCCGAGAAGCGATAAAAGAATGAATCTCTAATTTCTGTTCTTACTATCAGCTGTCAACTACTGCCTACACTTAACTATAGCTGCTACCTTATCACCATTCTCACCTGGACCCAGCAACTCTCACATCTTGAAAATAACTGATGGAGAAAGCAAACACTAGCCAATCAGGGAACATTCTTTAGCAGTTATGCTATGCCTCATCTCTCCAATTTCTACATTCTTATTTTTTATCAATTGATCAACTTATTCACTGGAACTGTTTCAACTATTTCCTACTTAACATTACACTTTTTGTATGATTTCTCCATTCCTCTATGCAACCTTTTAGGTTCCTGATTCCTGAGTTCTCTGCTGTGTCGAGATTTATCTCTAAATTCTCAAATGCTAGCCTGGGGTTTGTCATATACTCTGTTCTCTATAAATGTTTGCAGAACAGTCTTGGAATCAGAGTCATAGTTACCTGCAGACTGCTAATTCTAATTTTAACTCACTGCTTCCCAGACCCTTGACATATGGTACTGCAAATTACCAGCTGTAGCCCAAAGTCAAACATAGACAGTCTGCGCAATCAGGATTGGAGAACCAGAAGTAAAGGGACTAGCTGATGAATCCCCAGATTGATTGGAATATTGAGTAGGAAAGTAGGTGTTTTCCTGTGAGTCAAGTTTGTAAGGAAGGAGATTGGAAAAGAAGAAAAATGGCAAAAAAGCAGAGTTAGAACAAAAGACAACAGAATTTATGGTGTACTTTTATTCTGAATCAAAATTGAATAGCCAAGATTTGGGCCATTTTGATGTTTTTAAGTCTGTAGTAGCCAAGATTATCCCCGTGATCCCCATCCCATGTATTCACTTTGTGTTGTCTACCCCCATACTGTACTAGGGCTGACCAATGAAGCCAACAGCAGAAGAAAGAGGTAAAAAATGTGACTGAGGCTGAGTCATAAAATACAATGCAGATTCTGCTTTGCTCTCTTGCTTGGGTCACTGGTTCTGGAGGAAGCTAGGTGCCATGTTGTGAGGATACTCAGGTGGCTGTTGGGAAGCCTGTATGGAATGGAGGCCTCCAGTGACAGCTAGCCAAGAACAGAGGACTGGCCACTCTCTGCAGACTAAACTCCAGAGAAGCCTTGAGTTCATGGTGGTCTCAACCAGCACCTTAACTACAAACCATGAGAGACCCTCATCCAGAACCATCCAGTTAAGCTGCCTCTGGATTCCTGACCTGTAGAAACTATGAAATAAACGTTGTATTAAGCTAGCAAATTTTGAGGAAATGAGTTTCGCCCCGATAATACAAAAGCCTAAATTGGAGGTTGCAAATTGAGAACCGAAGAATATTTCTAACATGCTGTCAGGGTTTTATATTGTATGGGAGAGACAAACTGTTTTTGAAAGTTCAAGTAATCGTCAACATGAACATTTTGGATATTTTTTTTTTTTAGGAATTCGCTCACTTCCCTTAAAGCAGTAAGAAAAAATTTTGTAACAGCCCTATCATCATGACCATGGTGCCTTGGGCTATTCCATGCATTTAAATCCAATAGCTTTTAATTTTGTACACACACACACACACACACACACACACCCCTTGTCCCAGGCTCTAAGAGCAAATTATTTCATTCATTGGATTATTTTCCTTTTTTTTTTTGGTACCAGAGATCGAACTCGGGACCTTGCCCTTGCGAGGTAGGCTCCAGAACCACTGAGCTAAACCCCCAGCCCGAAATTTATTTTATTTTTTTTGGTACCGAGGATCAAACTCGGGTCCTTGTGCTTTCGGGGCAAGCGGCAGAACTACGGAGCTAAATCCCCGGCCCTTATTTTTCATATTTTATCAGGAGCCATCTTTTCGAATTGTATTTTGTCTGTCCTTTGTATGTTGTTCATTCTCTGTTCGTTTAAAATATATTTTATCAGCATGCCTGTCTCGCAAGCACAAGGTCCTGAGTTCGATCCTTGGTACAAAAAACCCCAAAACAACAACAACAACAGCAATAACAACAACAAATACAACAATGCATTTTATGATACAAAAAAATTTTGCTGTCAAATTAAGAGTTCTGCTGTCAAATTGCTTATCAGAAACACCAGGAAAACTCTAAAATGTAAAGATTTATAGTCATGTATTATCAAAATGCGGTTATTTTATGATAATATTATTATATTTCAAAAGGTCAATTGAATTCTCTTTACTCCTTCTCCAGATGAATCATGACTATGCAGGACGCAGTGTGAAATGGGGATTTGGTCCATGGAGAGACTGGATTCTTTCTCTTGGAAATGTGGACTCACAGTGGGAAGATCAGGGCTGGGCCTCTGCGGGTAGGAAGAACAGTAACATGGGAAGGCAAAATAGCAACACCAAGTCAAGGGAGTCTGGGTGGAATTAAGAACCAGAAATGGAACCAAGAGGACAAAGAACTGCGAGCAGAAGGTCAAGAAGAAACGAAAGGAGAGTGGGATGATTAATGTGAACAGCTTTGGTGTTTCCTCAGATCTCTCCTATTAATCCATGGAGCCATGAGACATTCTGATGTGGCAGTGGAGTTTTAGGAACTCTGCCAAATAAAGGACTGCTTTGGAAACTTATCATAAAGATTATCCACATGATAAGGCTCGTACCTAGCAATCCAGCCTTCAAGATACAGAATACCTCAGTGATTACTTCTAATTATTTTGTTCCCTCCTTTGAGATGTTCTAATACTTCAGGGCACCAGGGCAGTGGTAAGCAAGCTTCCTTGGGAGAAAAGAAAAACTATCAAGGCCCGGTGGTACAATGGTTTCTTTGGACACCTCCAGATAGAGTTAAGTGAAAAATGATACTTTAAATTTTGTGCACATCTAGTTAAAAGGAATTATATTCACATGCAGATCATATATTTGGCTCATTTCATAAACACACGTTTTATGCCATGCATCCAAGAAATGAGAAGTCAAGCCAAGTTTTATATAGCCCACATCATTTTACACATTTTGGAAGGTTAATAGTAAAGATTCTAGGCAAGTGATTTTGGGTGCTTTTTAAAATTTGGAGATTCTACAGCTGATTATAGATTTAGAGAGAGAATTGAATAGTCTCAATATTTCTTGCTTTTTTTTTACTTACCAGAGAAGAGTAGGGGAAAGAATTGCTAAGCAGGAAAGAATGGTTTTGCTAGTTTACACAATCTCTTCCACCACCATCTTCCTTGGGGCAAAAGTTAGCCTGTATTTCTAAGTGTCTGGATATAAACATGCCTGTATTAAAACATTCTCCTTGTTTATAATTTTATGATTTATCTATATATCTTTATTTTTGGCTACTGTGGCTTTTTACAGCTTTCTAATTTATATAGCCATTTGTTTAGGCTGTCAAAACATTTTTAATTTTAATTACTGTGTATCATGCCTGAGGGTGTAAAACTGTCAGATAAATCTGAGACTCTGCATAAACATGTGGGGAACTGCATGTGTTATCGCTCAACAATTGCTAGTGGGCAGTTACCAAACGCCTTTCTGAAAGGTGATTGGTTGGCTTTTTTTCCTCTTCATGGATGCACAGGATGATATTGTCAGAATGGGTGCTGGACACTGCATTACATGCTGCAAATCTGAGACCTTGGTGCAACAAGGACAAGTGTTTGGATGGACACTCACAGGCTGGACAGCCCTGCAGATGGCTCATAGAAGAGCATTTAATGTTCAGACTTGTTCAGCTGAGGAAATGGATTATCAACCTAGCACTTAGTTAAAAAAAATAATTGGGGAAGAGGGGTCAGACTTCTTAATCAATGAAATAGTATATTTGATTCAAAAAGTGTGATCATCGAACTTGTTCTTTTTAAAAAATAAAATCTCTCAATAATACAGACATGTATATATAGGCATCAGTACATCCATCAACCCCATCCATCCATCCATCCGTCCACCCACCATCTACCTATCTGCCTATCTATCCATCAGTCTATCAATCTGGAAGTTTTATATTTGACATCAGAAACTTGAGCTTGAGTTTGAGGCTTGGTAGTGTTATTTATTAACTGTTATAACCTTACATAAATTCTTTAATTACACTCCAGTCAGTTAAAAGGCATTTAGAAATAACCTAGCTCTCTATTTATTACAAAGTCTAGATGTACAGTGAGACAGGGATCTAGTGTATATCTGTATTTATTTTATGGCAATGTAATTTAATTAAATTTCTATAATGATTGTTTTTATGCTACTTTTAGACAGGGTTTCATGCACAGGAAAAATTTCTTCTATCCACTGCCTACCCCTACAACTGAATTCAAGAACTAGAGTAGGAAAGAGACAGGGAAAATGATGACAGAGATTCCCTTCTGTACTCTGCTTTTGCTGGTCTTTTCTTTTACCCTTGATACGCCCAAGGAACATTAAAAAACCCCATCTGCCTTAGAATGCATTTCAACCAATTTAACTGTTACTATTTGTAGGTCTCATATCTAAAGAAGTTACTATGTCTTGTATATTGTCTCAACTGTGTAGAGACTTTTCTAACATGGCATGAAATCTTTCAGACAAGAAGCCATAGTAAAGAAGTGAAGAGTCTGATACTTTTAAATATTAAAGCTTGATAACTTATAGATGGTCAAAATAAGGTAAATGATAAAATTTAAAAAATGTATCAGAGTAAAAGACACATCACTATTAATCCTCAAAATACTCCCCTTAGCTTCAAATACACTTATCTCATCCTTCTTGTCACTTTCTGAAGGAGTGCTAGAGGTCATCTTTCATGAGATCTTTAGTTGCACTGTTGTGGCTGGGTGATATCCTGAATTGATTAAGAACGTATCCCTGTTCCCCTTTCATGATCATTTTGACTTTGGGGAAGAACCAGCAGGTGCACGGTGCCAAATCCAGTGAATAAGGTAGATAAAGATATGCTATAATGCCTTTTTGAGGCTATCTTTCCATTGGATGTCACTAACTGGCGGTATTCATTACATATTTTATCATACTTTCCTATGAGATCATCACAGAGAATTCCAGAGGAATTCTGCTTCAGAAAGTGGCAAGTGTGCTTGAAGTGAGGGGGAGTGTTTAGAGGCAATGTGTCTTTCACTATAGTAAATTATTTAAATGTATACATGTACTGTATATTTTGATTACCCCTTGTAAATCACACAAATCACACACAACTGTATAACTTAGTGCATTTAGCACTTTGGTGGAAAAGTATTTAGCTCAAGAAAGATTTTTTTAAATTATCATCTTTTATAGGAAAGCACTGCTGACTTAACCTATCAGGAAGGACTCTGATCTCTTTTTCCTTGAAAAAATAATGCTTTTCCCTTCCCAGATTTCCAATATAAAAACATTTGACTTTTCCACCTAGAAGTCTGATGATTTCCTTCTCTTTTTTTGCTTTCTGATGAAAACTTAATTCACAGCTTATTAACAGTACTTGTTAAATGTGTACTATATACCAAATAAGGTACAAGTCAGGGAACATAAGGGAGAGGAGTAAAAATATATAATGCCTTTGTTTTCAGAGAGTTTACAGTCCAGTGGGGGAGACAAATATTAACCCCAAAACTTGCATGAGTAACTTACAATTAAAGTCGAAAGCATCCTGAAGGAAAGTATACAATTCTAAGGATATAATAGAAAGGACTCTGACCACACAAGATGCATTAGTCAGCTTTCTTCTCCCTGGGACACAATACTTTATACCTACGACTTGTTTGCAGAGAGGTTTAACATGGCTCACAGTTTCAGGGGATTCAGTACATGGTTAGCTGGCTCCAAGGCAGAACATCGCAGTGGAAGAAGGTGGTAGAGCTAAGATGCTTACTTAGTTCATGGCTGCGGGATGCAGAGCAAGGGAACAGTGTCAAAATGGAAGGGGCAAGGAACCAGATATTTATCCTAAAGTCATGCCTCCATGAACTATCCTGACACACTCAGAAGCATGCTTTAGTAATTGTTTAGGTGGATCCCAAGCCAACCACATTGATACAGTTCAGTTTAGCCACCAAAAATGAGTCTGAAAGAGTGTCCTTAAGGAACTTATACTGAGTTATGCTAGAAGTCAAAATTAGGCTGTATTTTTGATATAATGGTTGTTGACAGTTATTCATCCCTAGTAACTTACAGGATGAGTGCAGGCTACATCTCATTTAAAGAAAGTCTGATTTTTTTCTTGTCTCATTATCAGGCACATAGTAGGAGCCAACCGTGATTCTGAGTTAATATTAATATGTAAATGCAGAATGAGTGCTTTTCTTCAAGTTTTTATTTCTTTTGACTCTTAACTTTGCCTTAAAGTCTATATTAAGAAATTAAGAAAAAGTCAACACTTACACTGTTGTTGATATTCAAAATGAATTGTCTTGATTGTGAAAAGGCAAAAATGAAGAAGAAAATACACATGCCTGCTACTACATTATTTGCAACAACATAAGAGGAAAAGGAAGACAACTGCATACCCATATTTGCTGTAGGGACACTATTCCCTACAGTAAGAAGTAAGAAAAACCCAAAGGCTTATCAATGAATAAATAGATAGCAAAATGTGGTACACACACTCACACGCACACACAGCTACACACATACACATACACAATGGAATATTATTTAGCCTTCAAAAAGGAAATCCTGTCACATGCTACAACATGGTTGAACCTTGAAGATATTATGCTAAGTGAAATGAGCCAGTCACAAATGGATAAAACTGTATGATTTTTCTTAAATAAGGTACCAAAATTAGTCAAATTCTTGGAAAATTAAATAGAATGGTGGTTACCAGGGGACGGGAAGAGCTCCTAGAAACACAAAGTAGACTTACTAATACATACATAGAATTTTAGTTTATTTCGGAGAGCTGTTTCATAACAGTGCGAATAAACTAAACACTGCTAAACACTTAAAATGGTGAGGATAATAGAATTCAATATATGTTTTTAACATCACAATTAAAAGTAAAAAGGGAGGGCCGAGGATTTAGCTCAGTGATTCCGCTGCCTGCCTTGCAAGAGCAAGGACGAGAGTTCGATCCCCGGTACCAAAAAAAAAAAAAAAAAGTAAAAAAGGAAGTAACTAATATTGTACAAGTTTTGACTGTATTCCAGGTATTTCACATGGCTTGCGTCACCTAATCCTCTTTATACTGTTATTGGGAAGGTAAGAAAAAATATACATCATACAGCTTCCCAAGACATAGGGCTTGAAAGGTGAAGACCTAGAATATAAATCTAAATACGTATCATCTTCCTCTTGGTAATTGTGGTTTAGATCTTAAATCCCTGCAATGGGCCATTTGTCTTGGTCACCAGCCTGTGGAGCTGAGATGAAAGTTAGGTCATGAGAGATGTGGTCTTCTGAGGAAGTTGGGAGCCTGGCCTCTCCCTCTCTGTTCGCTTTCTGGCCACTGCAAGGTAGGTAAGCAGCCTCCTCTGCTACGTGCTCCCTCCCACCACCACACACTGCGCTGCCACAGGCCCAAAACCGACGAGTCTTAGTAACCATGGTTAGGAACCTCCAAACTGTGAGCCAAAATAAACCTTTTCTCCTCTTAAATTGATTTATCTTACATATTCATCACATTGACAGAAAGTGCACTAATACAGTAATGCCTTGAACAGTGTGGATAGACATGTCCAGAGTAAAGAGAGTGATCCGTATGCTTTTCTGGTGGCTTCACATACAACTAACTTAATCCTCAAAACTTTAATGAAAAAATTTAAGCCCACTTTATAGAAGAGGAAAGTTGAGTTAAATAACCTCCTCAAGGTCATCATGGTCAGTAAGAGCTAGATAAGTAAGAGCAGGTCATCTGGCCCGAGTCCTCAGGCTCTCACATCACATGGCTCCAAAGGCGAGCATCTCATTGTAATGTGTTTCTTACCATTTCATGCCACCTTTCTTATATATCACCCATGTACACAATCAAGTTGAATCGTAAGATTGGTTACCAGCCATCATGATCTCTATTTTAAAGAAGATAATACAGATGATCCATGGGGAAGTTAGGAATCTCATCTAGAGCACACAGTGACTAAATAACAAAAGACCTGAGCCCAGATCGCCTGACTTCTGGCTCCATGCCTGTCCTTCTCCACTACCTAGGTAAGAACTATCCCAGAAATTCCCTGGTACACATTGGAGACGGAGGAAAATTGAGTGTGTCACAGACACTTCCTTGTCCAACACTCATTTCCGGAGCTCTGTGATTGCCCTTCCTCAGAGACAGACGGGGTAAGGGCCTCTGATGATCCAGGCCCGGGGGAAGCCTCAGGGAGTACATAGCCTGCAGGCTCTCTCACATTCCTGAGAGGGGGTTGGCCCTGTCTCTGTCCAGCTCCTTCTTGACGTGCCCTCAAAGAACAGGATTTTCATTGGATGCTCGGTGACAGGTGCAGGATGTGAGCAGAAGCAACCTTGGTTTAATATCTTATGAGATAGCATGTGTTATATAGCTAGTAACTCACCACTGATTTACTACCCTGTAAGACTGGCATTTTCTGACAGAGCAGGAGCAAGCAGTTACAGAAACTGCTTTTGTCCCAAGACTTTTTTTACTGCAGATGTTTGTGACCAGTGCACTCTCTTTTACTTCCTCCTTGGGTATACAAGAATAACCCACATAATCATATTTCTGTCTTAATTACCTTTTTATTACTTAATTAAAAGACATGACACTGATGCCACAAAAGGCTGGTAGATTAGTTAAAGTCTGAACAGAGGGAGAGCTGGGCTGTACTAGAATCACTCAAGGCCTCTTTACCCTTGAAGTCTCTTAAATGAAGCTATAAATCTTAGGCAACATACTTTCCTTTCTCTCCACTTTATTTTACTATGTTAGAAAATATCTGGCCTGTACTTCTGAAGTTACTCTCTCTATATCACTTATCTACTGGTACCTAACAAATGGTCCCAAAATGTTGTGCCTGAACAGCTAGGTTGGGACTATTGACCCATGATGGCCAGGGCTGATCAGCCTGGCTCTGCCTATGTCCTGTCTGCCACAGACTACCTGGGTTCGTTCTCATTGCACCTGCAGGGTTCTAAGATAGGCAGCAAAATTATATCCCATGTTCACAACTCTGTTTTTGTCATGTTGCTGGCATCCTATTGACAGAGGCGAGTCACATGTCAGAGACAAACGTGGGGGGGCAAAGATAACAGAGACTAAGGGTATGGATATGGGAAACATATAATCAGGCTATCAATTCAATCTTGCATACTCACCAATACACAATGATTACCTACAACTTCAGCATCAGAGCTTCCTTCAAGGAGTTAGTTTTCTTTCCTAGTGTTCACTTAGGATGGTGCCTTGGACATGAAACATTTGAAGTATCCTTGAATGAGTAAATGAATGATTGAATGTGAGACACTCTAGTGTCTTAATCACATCTCTTTTGGTTGCAAGTAACAAACATTTGTTCAAACTGGCTTCAACAAAAGGGCAGGATACTAAATAATTTCACCTAATTCACGAGCAGCAAAGTCAATTTGGTTCTACGAAGGACCAAAACCAGGACCAGAAACTGGAAGTTATAAGATACTGTGATGCTGCATAGGCCAGGAGCCCACACTTACTGCAACCAGGTTTGGTGGAGGAGGTGACGGCTCCGATATCACGTGGTAACATCATGACCACCTGAGACAGCTGGCAGAGAAGTGTCTACTCCAGATAACTGCAGGCATGGTAGAGAGGTTCCTTGAAGAATTTCCTCTAGTTCCAGTGTATGGTAGACAGCTCCCAGGATTCCTATCTATTACTCAAAAACTAATTTGGATACTGTTGTACCTAGGGATTTTGTAAATGGAATTATGGTCCTAAATTAGTGAACCTTAAGACATAGGAAGTACATGGCATGCTTGATTAGATCAGGAAGGTCCTCTAAATGCAGCCTTTTCTCTGGCTGTTAGCAAAAAATGAATTCAGTGATTCAAAACATGTGGCGATTTGACATGCCACCCCTAGCTTTGAAGATCATGGGAACCATGTGCAGCCTTTAGAAGCTGAGACTACTCCCAAGGAGACAGCACCGAAACGAGAACCTCAGTTCTATAACTGTAAGAACTGAATTCTGCCAAAAAACCTAATGAATTTGGTGCATTTTCCTTCACAAAGCCTCTAGATGAGGACCCAGCTGGCCAACACCTTGATTTTGGCCTTGTGACACGCTAAGAAGAGAAACCAGCTGAGCCACACTGGACCACTGACCTACGGAAATGCTGAGAAAATAAACAGGTGTTGCTTTCTGCTGCTAAATCTGTGATAATTTGTTAAGAAGCAACAGAAAACTGATACACAAGATGACTACTGGTTATATTTTCTGTCTTTAAAACTGCTAATGCCCTTTGAAAAATGACATAAGTTGAATTATCACTCACATTTTGGTCTAAATTCATTGGGCTAAAAAGCTCCTTTGTGATTGGAGATAGTAAAAATGTTCTTAGTGGGAAAATATTATAATTGGGGCAGGGGGAAATGTGAGACAGGTTAAAGTTTAAACTGAAGATTAAAAGGCTGGCTTTTGTGGATTGCAGGCTTGCTCTTTTTTTGTTGTTTTTCTATTACTTTAGCTTTGTAGCAAGTTTTTTGTTTAATTAAATTCTTTTATTGGTACATTGTAGGTATACAACACAATTATTTTCTCATTGGGAATTGTACCTTTATATAATGCATTCTGGTTCTTATTTTTTCCCCATTCCTAGCCTTCCCTTCACGCCCTCCACCCTTCCCTATTTACAAAGACTTTATTTCCATTTTTTCCATTTCTCAGCATCTTTCCTTTCCCTTCTTTCCTTTCCCCTGCCCCTCCCACTACCCCTACCCCTTTGGACCTTTTCTTCCTATTTTACATTATCGATTATTCATTCTAATCATTGGTACATTTTAGGTATACAATATAATGACATTCATCCTTGGAAATTTGCACCTTTACATAGTTTCTCTTGGTTCTTATTTTTCACCCTTGCCCAGCCCTCCCTTCAACCCCTCCAGTCCTCTCTATTTACAAAGATTTGGTTCCTAGTTTTCCATTTTCTCATATTAATCCCATTCCCTTCTATCCTTTCCCCTAGCCCTCCCACTTCCTTCCCCTTTGCCCCTTTTCTTCCTATTTCACATTACCTATTATACATTTAGTCCTTATTTACATTTTCAGTTTCTTACACCAGAGAAACTATTCGGTATTTATACATGTGTGTCCTATTTATTTCACTTAAGAATATCACCTCAATGTGCATCCACTTAGCTATAAATGTCTCTAATTTCTCATTTTTATGGCTGAGTAGTACTCCATTTTATTAAAAAACCACATTTACTTTATCTAGTCTCCAGTTGATGGGCATTTGGGCTGTTTCCAAGTTTTAGCTATCACAAACTGGGCTGCTATGAACATGGGTGCACATATATCACTGTGGTATGATTCTTTTAATTCTTGGGTAAGATCCCCAGCAGTGGAATAGTGGGGTCCAATAGGACTTCCAGTCCTAGTTCTTTGAGGTATCTCCATACTGATTTCCACAGTGCTTGCACCAGTCTACACTCCCACCAGCAGTGGAGCAGGGTTCCTCTTTCCCCACAGCCCCACCAGCATTTGTTATTGGTTGATTTCATGATAGCAGCCATTCTTTCTGGAGTGAGGTGGAATCTCAGCATTGTTTTCATTTGCATCTCTCCAATGACCAGTGATGTTGAACATTTTTTCATGTATTTATTTGCTATTTCTACTTCTTTGTCTGAGAAATGTCTGTTCATTTCAGATGCCCATTTTCAGATTGGGTCTTTAAATTTGGGAGGTCTGATCTTTTTAAATTCTTTATAGATTCGAGCTAGTAGACCTTTGTCTGAGGAAGAGCAGGTGAAGATTTTTTCCCACATTGTGGGTTGTCTCTTCACACTGCTGGTGGTTTCTCTTGCTGTGCAGAAGCCTTTTAAGAAGAAGAGATCCCACTTGTTGATTGTTTGTGCTAGTTCATGGGCAACTGAGGTTTTGTCCATAAAATCTTTTCCTACAGCGATGTCTTCAAGGGTTCTACCTAACCTCTGTTCCAACTGGTTCAGAGTTTCTATTTTAATATTTAGATCTTTAATCCATTTTGATTTTAGTTTAGTGCATGGCAAGAGATATAGGTCTAGTTTTAATCTTTGGCAAGTTGAAGCCCAATTTTTCTAGCACCATTTATTAAAGAGGCTATCTTTCCTCCAGTGAGGATGTTTGGCTCCTTTATTGAAGATGAGATGGCTGAGTGTCTGGTGTTGTCTCTGCATCTTCTAATCTGTTCCACTGGTCCTCAGGTCTGTTTCTTTGCCAGTACCATGCTGTTTTTATCACAGTAGCTTTGTAGTAGAGTTGCACGTTGGGGATTGTGATACCCCCTGCCATGTCTCTGTTACCTAGAATTGCTCTACACAAATGACAGACTCACTGAGAGAGAAATCGGGCAAATAATTTCTTTCACAATAGCATCCAAAAAACTGAAATACCCAGGAATCAACCTAACGAAAGAAATCAAAGACCTCTTCTCTGAAAACTATGGCACTCTGAAAAGAGAGATTGAAGATGATATCAGAAAATGGACAGACATCCCCTGCTCCTGGGTAGGAAGGATTAATATAGTGAAAATGGCCATACTTCCAAAACTGCTATACAGATTTAATGCAATCCCAATTGAAATCCCAGCAGCATACTTCATGGACCTTGAGAAAACAATCCAAAAATTCATTTGGAATAAGAAGAGACCCAGAATAGCAAATGCAGGCTTACTCTTACAGAGATAGCATAAAAATAATAAGACAAGACAATGGGACCATGGGAGGTATGTGTATGTGTGTGTTGTGAGATGGGGTGAGCACAAACATAGAAGATTTAGTAGAAAGGTAAAATTATCCTCTCTAATCCCTCCTTCTGCATTTCCCATATTTTTCTCAAATACACCAAAACTTGAGTAAATCTGATTTCAAAGAAAACCATCTCCCTCTTGAACTACCATGTCCTTCTACTACTACTACTTTGTTTTTCTGTTCTGCTTCTCCCCAAGGTGCCTACATATGATATTCTCAAGATTTCACTCCAGCTCGTCCATTTATCCTTCATCCCATCTCTATGTGGCTTTCTTCCCAATTACTCCAATGAAATTGTTCTTCCCCGACCATCAATCAAAGCCATGTTGCTGCATCAATAGGCAATAGAAAGTAGTTTGTTCTGACTTCTTAATGAATCTTTCAGAACGATTAAACCCAGTTGACTGTACTTATTTTTGGAGCACTCTCTTTTCCTGGTTCCTATGATACAATCTCTCTTGGTTTTCTTCCTATTTTCCTGGCTATTCTGTCTCAGAATCCACTGCAGGCTTCTCTTCCTATAGCTGTTTTCTAAATATCAGCAATTCCCAGAACTCCATTGTGGATCTCTTCACACAGCTAAAATTTTTTTAGTGGGTCTCACTTGCTTCAGTTGGTATAAACACCTTGTCTTCATGAAGATAACTTGAGAACTGCTTGTTGAAATGGAAAGAGCACTGGCCTCAGAGTAAGAAGATCAAGTTTCAAATCTTGACTTCCTATGAGAACATAATAACTAATTTGGGGATAAACTTTCTATTTCCTTATGTGTAAGATGGGGATAGTAGGACTGGCCTTTCTGTCTTACAGGATTGTTACAAAAAGGATGGACAAATGTACACTGTAGGTGGAGGATGCTTCTATTGTTATTATCATTGCTATAGTTGCAGTCAGAGCATTGAAATAATAACTATTTGGGCTTTTCAAAAATAAGCACTGATAAGATGAACAAGGCCAGGAAGAGGGAGAGAGGAAGGGCAGGGACAGGGAGAGTGTGTATGAATCAATAAATGAATAAATGAAAATGGAAAACCAGGGAATTCACAAAAGCTCTGTGGATTGAGACTTGATACCACTCCATAAATCTCTTAATTCTTCAATAAAGTTATTAACACAAGAAATGATAAGAGTACTTGGGTTTCTGTGGGAAACAGTGAAGGTATAGGAGCTCTGGTGAGAGTCAGAATCCACTAGGTATGTAGTAACCAGGAGCACTTTCAGGAGGGCAGATGTAAGAGGTCAACTGCAACCTAACCACCTTTGTACCCCTCAGAATTTTCAGTGGATTCTCAGGTTACACAGACTTAGACAATATTACTGCTTCCTCAGTGAGCATAGCTTCAGTTCTGAGGCTCCCAAGTTGCTCAGCCTGATGCTATAGGGAGGACAAAAGTATATCTTCATAGACGAGAGGAAGGAAGGGGAGAAGGAGAAAGAAGAGGAGGAGAAGGAGGAAAGAAAGGAACTCATAAAGAATCAACTCTTTTATCACTTGATCCTCATAGCCAGCCAGGAAGATAAAGAGGATAAGGTATCTGACCCTTTCTTCAGGAGACTGAGCACAGCTCCTATGAGTAGTTCAAGAGCAGGCACTTGACCTCATCACTAGAGCTAGTCTCTTAACCAGTGTTCTTAATTTTGGTGCTGTTTCTTCTGGTGGTAGGTCCTATATTTTAGGAAGCCCACAAACAAACCTAAAAATAACACGTATTTATTTTAACATAGTCTACAAACATAAATTAAGTCAGCAGTGCAAAGGCCTGCTTTCAGTGATTTCATTTCTTAGAGAGAGATGAGGACAGGTTAAAGTTACATTAAATATTAAATAGTAATAGTGCAGAGAGGAAAGTTACAGTATAAAAGCCTAACATTTATAAAACAATGCTTTAGAGCATGCTTAGGTGTTTACAATCCAGTGAGGAAGTTAGCATAAGCAGCAAATAACCATGATACCAGATGTATTCCTTGGGCAATCCAACAAAGGGGAGGGCATCTGCTTTTAATTCCACTCCAGCCCCCACTGACAGTGTGGTATTAGGCAAACCACTCTGAGTGTGGCTTCCATATTATGAAAACAAGGGAGCTGGAACTGTCTCTTCCAGATGAAAGAGTGTGTGTTCCAGGATACCTGCCAGAGGAGAGGTACAAACTATAGTGCAGTCAACTGTAGGACTATGTTTCCTAGGCTGGAATTCTGGCCTTTCTACTTCTCTCAGCTATGTATCCTTGGGCCAAGAGCTTCTCTATTCTGTGGTTTCTTCCTTTAGAAAATGGAAATAGTACTCTTCCTATAGGGTCGTTGTGAGGATTAAATGAGCTAAGTAAACAGAATGTTTCATTGAGCATAATAAATGCTACAGAAATCTTATTTTTATTATTATCATGGGGCTTCAGAGGAAGGGGCTATTACAGACATTATTAAAAAGGACCAGAAGAAGCTTCATGGACAACTAACATAAAAAAATGTATCAACTTTGGGGCCAGGGATTTAGCTCAGTGGTTCCACCACCTGCCTCACAAGTGCAAGGTCCCAAGTTTGATCCCCGGTACAAAAAAAAAAAAATTGTATCAACTTTGTTATTTGCTTGCCTACAGTGAACTTCTCGACCATGTCAGACAAGCAGAGAGGTGTGACTAAGAGGTGAGGAGAGGCAAGCCAGGGAATAGAGGTAGGCCTGCCCAGTCCTTTAGAGAATAGGCAGAAACCTCCATGCATGCATGGGCCTTCTTCCCTGGGGTCTTGCTCACAATCTGGGGCATTTACCTGGCCTGACAGCATCCAGGCAAGTTTGAGTGACCTTTTGGAAGTTGCAGACCCATTGTGAATGGCTATGAAGCTGTATCCAGCTAAATATCTGTGCTTCTATCTCAGTAAGGGCAGCAGACCTCGGGAAAAGCCATGAGATACCAGAAGGAACCTGCCCACATCTTTGAGGCCTAGACTTGAGTTTCAGACTCTTGGTTCTCATTCCATTTCCTGACTATGGGTGTTGAACAGAACATGTGCTATTCTTTTAAACAATACTAAATGCAGTCACTCTCTTCACATGCTGTTAAACACAGGTACATTAAAATAATGTGTAGGTTGAGACAAATAGATACCACCGTAAGATAATTGGGAGTTAAGTCACTGTGACAGCTTGAATAACTAAATTAGCCCTATTAAAACCTGTTTTCATGGGGTCAAAGATTTTTCAGTGGAAGAAATCAGGTGTAAAAGAAAATACTCTGTTTTTGAACACCTTATAACACTTGGTGAAAAATAAACCTGTCACTTGAAGAATCCAGCAAGCAATTTGAATTAGTTCAAGGAAAAGATGAGTTCACAGGCACGGTCTAGTTTGAATTCAAATTCTGTTAGTTTATGAAACGACATTTTATTTTTTCTTTTGTCCCACTACAATTTTATAATAAACACTATAATATGCAGAGTATAGCTTGTTTTAAAAATTCAAAAGAAATGATGATAACCAACTAGAAATTAAGAAAATCTAATTTAAACAGTATGGAATCCTTAACAAAGTGACACAAATCCAGAGCTGTCAAGATTGTGAGGAGACAGGTTCTTTCAAGCAAGGAGGATGTACTTCTGGATGCCTATTTCTTCATACACAGCCAAAGAACCATCCAATGTACAGTATAATGCACATTTGCCCTGTCTTATTTTCCGACTCCTCCAGAGAAATAAAATTATCTATTACATAAGGCATTAAAATAAATGTAAATTAAGCTTCAAGAATATTAGCTCCTTGAGGACATGGACTTTTTGCAGTTGTTCCATCTCTTTAATCCAGCAGCTAGTAAAACTACCATCACGGAGTGGGAGTCAGCAGTCATACATAAATTAATACATATGAATTGTGGTATTTTTATATTAGAAAATATCGAAATGTTAAACATCAGACATGGAGTAAATAAAATATTTTCAGATAATACAAGAGTATATGATGCAGCTGTAATAATGCCAGAGAAAATTTATATAACACAAAGTATTTTTATTATTGCTTATCAGAAAGTAGCTGATTTTAAACTATATATATATATTGGTTTTCTATTACCTAAGAGCCTGCCCTTCATTGATAGTCAGTCATAGGATAGGCTCTGAGGATGAGAGAAGCTAAGAGGATAAGGAGCTGTAGATTGGAGGAGAGAGATTTCTATGTATTCTCTCCATCGTTTTGCTGAAGATTGTTTTGGCTAAAGTGTCATTAAATAAAGTCACAGTTTCTCTTGAACTGCTGTACATTGTCCAATAGCTAATCATAGGTTGACTATTGGTTGACAGGAAATTATAGAAAAGTTTTAATTCTGAGTTTGGAACTGTGTTAATCAGCTTTCCTTTGCTGTGATAAAATACCTGACAAAAACAACTTAAAGGAGAAAAGGGTTATTTTGGCTCACAGTTTACAGATTTCAGTCCATAGTCAGCTGGCTTCAAGGCAGAAACATAGTGAAAGAGCATGGTAGAGAAAAGCTGCTCACCTCACAGTAGCCAGGAAGCAGAATGAGAGAAAAAGAACCCTAGAAAGGACATGTCCTTTGGAGGCATCTCCCCACTGGCCTACTTTCCCTAACTAGGCACACTTCCAAATAGCCAACTAACCCATGAAAGTACAAATGGAGCAATCCATTTGATGAGGTTCGCACTGTCACAGTGCAGTCATTTCTGTAGGCATCTCTCACTCCAGTCCAGTGGACGATCAAGATTAGTTGTCACAGGAGCTATTTTAAATAGTTCAAAGGAAGAATGACTCCACTCACAAAATAAATAAACTGCAGAAAACCCGTTAAGAAGTGTTCTATCAGTATACACTGATGATGGTTTATGAAACTGCTCATTTAAGAGGATAGTTCAGGGAGTGAGGATATACTGTGCAAAGATTACATCTTGCCTCCAGTTTATAACAGACAATGAATAATCTTTGACTCAATTTCCTTCTGTGTTTAGGCCACCAAGGTAGGTAGACTAGAGCAGGAAACTTATTTGTTATATACCAAGGTGCTACATAAACAATGATTTGAAGGAGGTATCAGACCTACCATAGAATGAATCAAACTTCAATGCTGGTATAAAAACATATTTGGTCAAGTTTTTAGAATACGAAGACTATTAAGGACATATATTTCTTGTGAGATAAAACTCCAAACCTGCTTAAGACATTGTGACAGTTAAGCTTGTGTCAACTTGATTGACTTGGGAGCTGCTAGGGAGTGGGTGGAGCACACCTCTGGTTGTTTGCTGGAGGCGTGGCCTTGGGTACTGTATCTGGTCCCTTGGCCCCTCATCACTGGTGCTGCTTCCTCCCTGTTCTGCTTCCTGGCTTCCATGAACTAGGGAGCTTTGCTTTGCCACACTCTTCTTACATGATGTTTCTGCCTTGGAGCCTACCCACCATGTATTGAATCCCAACCACAAGCTAAATTAAATTTCACTTTCTTTAAGTTGTGGATGTCAGGTATTGTGTCCCAGCTGACTAATACACACATATATATATATTTGCTTTACAAAAGAGGACAGGGTACCAGCTTCAACTCACCTATCATTCCTTTCTGTGATAGATATTTTGGAATACTTTTAAATGACCAACTGGGCTTTCTTGTAAAAGGTGAAAAAGAAGAAAGTTAAGATCTCAAGACCACCCCAGATTGCATTTGTCATGGTAACCGAAGCCATGTCTCAGGCAAGACTGCTTGAACATCACACTTCTTCTATTGCCAAGAACTCCTAGAAAATCACAAGGTAAGCAGATTAGAGAGAAGGCATTTGGCATGCTTCATCAAGTCTGCTGAAGCTCCTTCGAGCAATATCCCATTCCATTAGCTATTCAATGGAATGGGAATAAGAGAGTAGAATGGGATGCTGACCAACAAAACAGAAGGTCATTCTAGGGAGGTTTCCTCTCCTGTTGCTCATTGAAAAGTACCAGTGTTAATATATTTCTAGTTGAGAAAGGCCTATCAGCAAGTCTATAAGACAGAACTTGGATATACTCTTCCCAGTCTTCCTGAGAAGTATATAGTCTCAGAATAGTTGGCTGCTAATTGGGAGGCATGGCACAATACCCCTTGTCTTTCTAGTTTCTTTTAGACTCTCTTGCACTCACCAAATCCACATGTGTGCTTCCTACTATGCCTTTACCCTCAGACATTCTGAAGATATAGACAATTAAGAGACATAAAGAGGGAAAGGATGTATGGAATACAGTAGGACAATGTGACCTGTGCTTTGTTAAGAAAACCAGCAAGCTGTAGGTTTTTGAGAGGAAAAGCAGCTCAAAGAAGTGGTCTTATAGCACCATCTCTGCAGATATCCAGAGGCAGGATGATGAAAACAGTAATGAGCATGATAAAGGCTGAAAAGCCACAGGAATATCAGACTGATCTGTTCCATGGCACAGATGTCTATATAAAGACTTTTAGCTAATAATATTTTAATGCCAAGTTCTTTTCATTGCTTTGGCTGCAACCCAAGAATGGCTAAAACATATATTTGGCATCTGGGCCATCTCTGGTGTACTAATTTTCTTCTGCTTAGTCATACAGCCAGCAGTAGAACTGATCTCAGCTAAGGTGGTTGGTACTAATTGCTAGTTTCCAATTACTAGTTGTTCAAGGTTTATCAAGTATTGTGACTTTAATTAGGGCCCTAAGATGTAAACTGCAATATCTTTAACAGACACATTCCAATGGGGATAATTTGATGAGCCAGTTGATGTTGTATAGTAATTGGGAACCAAAGAGAGTTTCACATATAAATAGTAAATTAAGATGCACAGTAGTACCTGGGATTTATACCTGGACTGTTAGAGGCCTTAATGACCCCATAAAAGGGAATAAGGTCATTTGTTATTTAAAGGATCATAAGACATTCCATTTCATAAGGATATTGAGCATATACAAGGTTAAAGCGCACATGGGTGAGCCAGATTCTCCCTTTATTTCATTTATAAGCAAAACCAGAAGAGTTAGCACTTCTTTGTAATAAACTCTAAATTCCAGAGTGACTTGCTGCTCTAACTCTCAAATCCCAAAGGACAGCAGCTGCTGGGCTGGGCTTTGTAAAATGTTAGTTTCATCCCAAAGTCAGCACAGGCACTGAATCCTCCATTTTCGAACCAATTAAAGTGAATGGTTTTCCAATTTTCTAGGACAGATTGTCACATGTGGCCAAATGGGGAGACCCAGAGGTCTGAAAAGGTGGCAAGAAAAAAAGCCTAATTCTTGGAATTCCTTGGTTACAGCTGGTCCCATTTTAGCTTGAATACAAATTTAAAAGGCCTAGCTTTATAGAGACAAGGGAATTCATAGCAGAAATAGAAGACTTCCAATTATCCGTAGAAACAAAGGGGTTATCCAAAATAGCAGATTACTACTGGAATTATGTTGAAATTTGAGATTGTATGGTCTGCAACATGTTTTCATCCTCCATTATATTTTTCTTAAACTACTATTTGAATTAGCTTTTATCCCCCTTGTGTTCAACCTCATACCAGGAGGGGAAAAGTAGAAATACATGTGAGGATCTACTCCAGAATTAAAATTTGGTTGTGGATAAACTCCTCTGTAAATAATGGGAAGTGATGCCAATATCTTTCATGCCTATGACATACTTTATTTCATTCTTTTTGTGGCAATAGCCACATCTACAGATACGCACAAACCTTCACAGAGAGCCATGTAATCATTTCTGCTGTTAGTATTATATATCACACAGATGTTTTTCTTAGGCAGGGTCCAACTGAGCACAGCAGATCCCTGTGGTAGGACTGGTTAGGAAATGAGGAAACAATTTCTCCAGGTAAGTAATTAGAACAACGGGAGCAAATCAGAAGGTTGAATGTTGCTATTTAAATGGAAATTCAACCAGGTCTCCAACATGCTATAAATTTTATCCATATAACGTTAAAGAATCCAAATGATGAGAACCTTAGGTAACTAAAGGCTCTTGCATTGGTTTGATGGGATTCAAGAACTATTTCTGGTGTGGCTAGATGACCAGAAAATTGAATTTGAAGTATTATCAAAATGATCCAACATCCAAGAAAGTTCAGTAATAACAGGTATCCATTTATTTACCTTTAAAATTCTGATCATCTTTTTTTTCTTCTGATTAAAACTAGAGCTATACATGTAGCTGTGATGGATTACACAAATGCAGAGGGGTACAAGCTCCATGATCCCTGCAGGTGCATTTCTGACACTATACTTCTGCATTTTTTCTCATCAAGGGTAAAGTCTGTGTCACCACCTTCTTGAATTTGAGATGGCTTTGTGATTTGACTTATCCCATACAATGAAACTTTGTGACTCATTTAGCCAAAGTGTACTAGTTCTGAGGTTGGCTTGTAAGAGAAACCTCATCGGGAAGCAACCCCATCAGTTTCTATGAAAACAACACAGGCTGACATGTTGAGTGACAAGAGACATGTGACCCAGTGACTCCCATCACCCCAGTGACAGCCAAGCTCTAGCTGATCTGGCCACTGACAGCAGATGGATGAGGGAGCCCAACTAAAACTAGAAGTGTCCAGAAAGCTCCAGGCAAATTGTTAATCCACATAAACTTGAGAAATAACAAATAGATGTTATTTCCAAGGCAGTAAGTTTTGAGATAGTTTGTCACAGAGTAATAGATAACAGAAACAATAGTTAAAACTACCATATATCCAACTCAACTTTCGTTCTCCTTTTTCCTTTTTTGTCCGCTTTCCTCTACAGTTATTTCCATTATTCTGAAAATGGAGTCTTTCCTTCTGTTACATATAAGAATATCCTTGTTATATATTTGTGTATGTAAAATCAATGTTAAATATTATTGATAAAATGCTATATAAAATGTTTAAATGAAACTCAAATTGTATCATATTACTTATCCTTTACTTTTTGCCTTTTCTATTATACTTCGCTTTTATAAATATCCATGTTGATATAGGTTAAGGTATTTATTTTAACTGCTGCATTCTTTTCTAATTTACAAATGTATTCCTTTATTAAATGTCTGATGAAAAACTGCATTAATTGATCTTTCAACCTTACTATGTTATGATTCAATAAATTTGAAGTTAGAAACATTTTATAGTCAATTATGATCAAGGAGTGATACATAGAGTCATGTTCATATTTCTAAAGCTGCATAGTGTTTACTATTTTCTTTGCACTATATATAGCTATTATTTTCCATAATTTTTATTTTGTACTAAATTTTATAAAATATATTAGAAACAGAATAGAGAGAACACAAAAGATGGTGTAAGGAAGATAGACTTTGGGCTATTTTCTGATAAGTTGTCATTATTTCTATTTATCAGTTACCCTAAAGCTATAAGCTACTTGTCCTGAATCCAACAAAATCCAAATTGATAAAAAAAAAAAAAAACCAGAATAAACGCAAACAGATTCTAATTATGCTTTGTGAGTTATCCGTTAGTAATTCCTCAGCTCTCCATGAGTTTATTTTGCCTTAGATTCCAGGCTCTTGCTACTTCAGCCCATTCTCCACTGTGTAAGCCTTATGTGTTCCGTTTACTTGCTCTTGTTCAATACTGCTCTTGTCACTGCTGCCATGTACAGGGGCCTGTGTAACAGATTTCATTAGAATTCTCAATTGTCCTCCTTTTCATTCAGTAAATATTTCATTCAGTGCCAGGCACTTGCTAGTAGTACTGAGATAAAGCAATGATGATAAAAACAAAAACAAAAAACAATAACAATGGTCTTTTCCCAAATCTAGATGGCTTCATTTTTTTTTCTCCTATGATTTTCATTTTAAAGTAGGATCCATTTCCAGAAGTTATGAAAAAAATGCTTGTTCCAAAACTTTACGAACTGTGGTTTAACTTATAGAAAATTATATAGCCTTCTAAGCTTCATTTTATTTATCAAATGTTGATATTACTGGTGTCTATTCTCATCTATTTGAAGATCTTTCTGTGAAAATCAATAAATTCTTGTTTGTGAAAGCAGAGGCTACAGAAATACAGCCACTATACTCTTCCACAAGAGCTGCATTCCTTAGGATTTAGAAAGTATTTCTTTCTTTGATGCTGCTCAGAAGAAGAAAGAATATTCAAAGTGCAGGCTCTAATATTTATGGCCTTAATCCCTCAGTTTATTGTTAGTTCATCTCACCAGCTGAAGTTGGCAGTCATAGAAGCAGGAACATACTCCTGACATTCAACGTTTTAATTCTGGTATTTCTCCTCTTATAGATGAAAATCAATCAGAATGTCATTAACATAAGACTTTATTCTTAACTATCAGACAGGAGAAGACCCAAAGAGGCCTTCTACTGTAATTTAGGGCAGAAGAAGAGGGATCTTTTACAGGGCTTTAGCAGGGAGTCAGCCAAAGTTCAACTAGTCTCTGAAGTTGCTGGCTGATGATGGTTCTCAGAAGAGGAAGGTCATGTTGCATGGATTAGCACCTAGTATTTGGGCAGTGTAAGTTTTATCCAGTCGGGGTGGGGGGGAATAGTGAAAGGTTCAGGTCATGTGCTAGTGAAGTGGAAAGGAAAGGGGATGAGAAGGACTCAGAGAAACATTCTTACAGCTCCAGTCCCTCACATCCTCTTTTTATTATTGTTTCATCCTCAATTTATCTTCTGATCAAAGTTCGTGAAGCTATCAAACATGTACAAAACACCTCTTAATGAAAGATAGTATAAAGCAAAGGTTATGTATTTGGAGGTAATAGTTCCTAAATTGTTAGGTCAGGATTTAGAGAAATATCCTGAGAATATTTAATTCAGTGACACCTATTTTTAAGTGCTTTACACACAAATGGATAGTTTCACCTTGTGAAACCTTTATTAGAGTATCTTTTACAGTCAGGAAGCTAATGGAGGCCAAGCTTCGTAGTGATTCCTTGTTAATATCCTTCAAAGAACAGATTGCACTCTACCATTGGGCAGTAGAGGTTCACAGTGCAAGGGGGAAATGGATGCTTTTCCCATCAGCACTTCATCTTTGCTGAGACAACCCATTGGATTCTACTTTGGGATATCATTAGCAATTACTACAGCAAGGATGACCAATGTCCCAGTTTTCCTGGGATGGACAGCCCTGGTTTTGTTATCACAGTATTTTTATTAGCTGTGCTCAGATTCATACAAAGAAAAGAAGATCCTGATTCAGATGAAAAAGCAGATGGTTTGGACATGGGTGTGCTTTCCAGATACTCCTCAGGGAAGGGCCTGTTGTCCAGTTGCTGGGGATGTGGTGAGCAGAAGCTCCTTGCTGCTTCAAGGACTGTGTCCACTGCAGAGATCCACCATACTGTGCTCCAGGGATCACCCACATCCAGTGGCTGAAAGCCTGGCTATCTTAGCCCATCTGAAGGTCTAGAGTTCTGACTCTCAAGTTCCCCATGGGGTCCCAAGACAGCCTATATTGCATCTCATTTTTTCATCTTTCCACTCTTCTTTCAGAGATGTTGATGCCCAGGTTACACCTTAAGAAACACCCTGCACACTAAACTTCACTTTAGGATTGTTTTCTAGGAAACCACCCAATTGGTATGGAAAAGGCTTTTGCACACTGGGCTAATTGTAGCATCAAAAGAAATCAAGGGTGGATGATCAGGTAGCTGATAGCAATTGCCCCCATGGAGAGCCATAATCCATTGTACAGTCTCCAAACCTGAGTGAAGTTTTATCCTGGGAATGCCCCAACTGAAGAAGAGGCTGGAAGAAGGACCTTTTAAATACAAGTGCGAATGACACCAGTTCTACCAATTCTTCTCTAAAGGAATTGATGGCTGTTTACTTAAATAGATGTGAACTGGGGGAGAGGAAACATGGAAACATCCTAAGGACTGTTAGGTTCCAAATGGACATCTATACCTAAAAGTTCAAAAAAAATCGTATGACACTCTGTTTGATTGGAAGCGCATAGAAGCCAGGTTAAACATTCAATCTTAGCCAAACTCTAGGTCACAGTGAGCCCATTAACTCTATGAAACCGCCTGGTGGCAATTTCTTTGGTCTGCACTTATACAGAGGTACTTATACATAAGTGTAGTCTGTACACCCTTCACACAGAGTCCTTGCCCAGTGGAATAAGAGCTATCACAGTGGGGAAGGCCAAGGGGAGGCCTCTAAAAGAGCAGGAAACATAGAAAGGGTTGGACATTCATGCCAAGTGTCCCAATATCTCAAATCCAGCATGATATTGCAATAAGTGGTCAAAATATCTCCTCCACCATTCTGCCTTCTGCCATAAAACTCAGCAAAACTGTACTGGAAGAACCATCTATGGGCTGAGCTGGTCACTATGGTGGAAGAGACCTGCTCTCAGAAATGACTCAGTGAGTCAGACACTGCTCAGAAACAACAGCTATCTACTTTAACAAAGCTACTTTTCATTAGAGTAAAACATCTACTCAGCCTATTGGCTTCTTTCTTTTAATAGCTGTTCTCAAGGTAATCAATGACTTTAAGAGCCAGCCTCAATTATCAATGGAGAAGAGTTAAGTGATTGATTTGACACATACTTTTCTTCACTGGGCACCAATTATTGTGATCTAAATTGTGCCACATTAGGCTGGAAGCACCATGTAATCTTGCTAGTTACTTAATTCATTCCGGTGATTGGCTTCAAGAAGCTTTATAATCACACCGTTGATTTGTGAGTTAACAATACTTTAGATTCCACTGAGAGCTAAGAACCAGTCTGCTTATAAAAGGTTAATAGAATGAGACATTCAATCTATCTCATTTTTTTGTAAGAGTAGACAAACAGGAATTCTACAAGGGTATGTAAATCTTACTCGCATTTAATGTCCTTTTGAAAACTAGTGTCTTTCAAAAATAGAAAAATCACTTAATTTTGACACTTGTAGCACCATTTAAAATGCAGACTGTTTGATTTCATAAACATTCCTAAATTTAGAAATCATTAAAACTATTAAAAAGACATGTCTCCATTTCTGATTAAAAATGGGAAAAATCAAGACTCAGAATGTCATTAATATTATTAACCTAGGAACTAATCTAGCTGCTTAATTAAAGAAAAACAATGGTATAAAAATTGCAGGAAAAGCTCCAGACAGCCAGAGAGCCTCAGGCTGGGCAGAGTTTATATGAGGTCCATGTAATGACATGATCTTCTGTCCCAGAATTTAGCCCCTGAAGACACTTGATATTTCTTTATTCTGTTTGTGTGACAGAATTAAATATGATCGCTACAATTAAGTCCTACACTCTTTCCTTACCTGAACATTGCTCCTTGCTCCATCCATTCCGTCTTTCAATCACTTATTCAACAATTAATCACTGCACCTCTACAATGTTGCAGACCACACACAAGGCCTCCGTGATGTAGCAATGAATAAAATCTACATTATACCTATATATATGTATCTGTATGTATGTCTATCTATATGCCCCATTCCATAGACAAGAAAATTGTTATATGGAGATGGGAAATGACTTTCTTAGCATCACCCAATTAGGAGAGCCAAGCTGAGATGCAAATTTAAGCTGTTTTATTCCAGATATCACATGCCTTTTCAAATGAACCTTTTGCATTTCCAGTGATAGCTCTACCCTTTTGAATGTGCCTTTTGGATATTCATTAATGAGTAATTCAACTTTTTAATTGTTTGTCTATTGTCTTCTTCTCTGCCTATTTGTGTTAATTATCCACGGCAGATATTGGAAGGATAGTACCATAAGTTTTGCAATTCATATTTTTAATTAAAAATGATTTGGAAAATTTAGGTCATGTAATACAACAAGATAGATCATAAAAAATTGGTTGGGTTTTTATGGAAAAGCTTTCTTGTTACATATGAAATTCCTTTTTTTTTCTTTTTGTACCAGGGATCGAACTCAGGACTTTGTACTCACAAGGCAGGCACGGTGCCACTGACCTACATCTCTGGCCCTAATGTATGAAATTCTAGAGAGGTAAGAGTAATCCTTGGCAAGGTAGTTTTGGTAAATGCTGATGAAATAACACAAGATTGGGTATGGTTGGATTTTAATAGGATTTTAGATTGTTCACAGTAGGGCGATGGTATGCTTTGGTTGGCCCAGAACTAACCCAGATTATGCTGCTGTACTGGTTTAAATGTACTCCAGTGTCCCCTTTTTCAAACAATATTTTGGTTTGTGCTATGGTCTGAGTGTTTGTGTCCCTCAAAAATTCCTATGTTGACACCTTAGTCCCAAAGATTTTGATAGTGGGAGGCAGGGACTGTAGGGCTTGATTACATTAGGGTATTTACAAAAAGATCCCAAACAGCTGGCCAGCTCCTTTCACTGTAAGATCACAGTAAGAAGACCACTGTCTATGAGGAAGTGGGCTCTCACCAGGCACGAAATCTGCCAGCACCTTGATCTTGAACTTCCCAGCCTCCAGAGCTGGGAGAGATAAATTTTAGTGGATGTCTTAAGCCACTCAGTTGATGGTATTTTGTCCTAGGAGCCCAAATGGACTCAGACCGTTTTACCAGCATTCTTTCCATGAAAACAACCCCTCCCTGGATCAACACAGATCATCATTCTTCAGGGTCTGGCACCCAAGTGTGCCATGTGAACTTTGCATTGTATTGGAAATCAAAGCCTCCTGCAGACTTGGGAAGAATTTGCAGAGTTGTCAGTGGCTTGCACCTCTGATTGAGCTTGGGGAAAGAGATCAGTTCACAATCACTAGCCTCTCAGCAAAAACTGCAGGATGATCAGTTCCAAGTACCGCATATCTCAGTGAGCAGACGTTATCTACACATTTGTTTCTTCACATCCTGTTCTCCACATGTTCCCGTCTCCTCACTCAGATAGCTATTAACAATAATTCCAAGAAGCAGTGGGAACTAATGACAAGTTTCATCCCCTCAGTTTAATAATGCAGTCCTAATTCTCATGTATTTCATTATCCCTGGCACCAAACCATTTCCATTTGCACACCAAAGCAATCCTCCATATCTTTAGTGTTAATGTCAGCTTGATCTGCCCTGATCACTTTCATTAAGAATATGCATTTACAGTGTAATGTGATCCAAAAACAGATGTTTCCCAAACAAACTACTCATTGTATTGACAAAAAGACAGGAGCATAAGGTCAAAAGCCCTTGAGTTTTTCCATTTACCAAAGGGAAAAATAGATAATGGCTAGTTCATTAATTTAGTTATTTATTCAACAAACACACTGGCCATGAGATAGGCATTGTGATAATTGTTAGGATAAAAAGATGATAATAAAACATGGAACAGACTCCTAAGTAGATAACTTTCCAACAAAGACCTGTGTCAAAATTCCATATCTGGAGAGGCGGGGATGTAGGGCATGTATCTGAATTCTAGTCTGTACTATGGAAGGCTTAGCACTGGCCCACTGGCTAAGACCACGGGAGAAAAAGAGATCTAAGAGACAAAGAAGGCTGAGCTGAGAGGTAAGTGCAGAGCTCAACTGGAACAATCATGTCAGGGTCTAGTGTGAGATTGCTTGTCTGCTGTAACAAAGGGCTACATGCTGAGTGGCTTCGGTAAGGGAAAGGCTATTGCCTCACAGTTTCAGAGGCTGGAAGAATGAAATCAGTAGGATTGGGCCCTCTGAGAGCCATGAGGAGGAATCTCTCCCATTTCTCCCCTAGCTTCTGGTAGTCTGCTGGCAATGTTGGTGCTCTTTGTTTTGTAAAGCCTGTATCTGGGTCCAAATTTCTTGTTTTCATAAAGACACCAGTCACACTAAATTAGGACGTAAACTAATGATCTCATCTTTAATTAATTGCATCTCTATTGACGTTATTTCTAGAAAATGTCACATTCTGAGGTAGTGGGAGTTATAAATATCTGAATTTTTGAGGGACACAATTCAACTCACAACAGAGCTGGACAAAGAGACAAAAGTGAGATTGCTAATAGGGCAGAAATGCAGATGCTAAGATGACACAGGAGGCAGAGACCTCATGCACTGGCACGCAGCTTTTGATTTTTAACTGAACTTCTGAAGTGCACACTATGTGAGGAAAGAGCAGTTGGGGTGCAGAGTCAATTCCAGGAGAAGAAGAGATATGTTCTTGGGTGTTAGAAGAGCCAAGCTGGCTGCTGAGTAGCTGGTCCTTGAGACTCCTGAAAGCAACTACATTGGGTAATTCCAGGGCCTACTTATTCCATGTCTCCTTTCCTTCTGGACCTATTCTTATTCAGACATCCACAAGATTCCAAGTTTTAGGAGCTACATTCATTCCTAGAATCCAGAGTACCTTCCAAGAGCCTGGGAAACCAACTCCTTTTTCTTGTTGGTAGAAGGATGTAAAGGATTCCATATATTTGTGGCTTCCTTTGTGAAGGATGCTTCTTTTCTTTCTTTTTCTTCTTAACCTCATCTAAGTTTCTTATGATGGATACTCCTTCTCTTAGACTTTCTGATGTTTTATTTCCTTTAAATATTATGGGAATGTTCTTTGTCCTAATGCTTTCTAGTGTGGGGATATACCATGTCTTTTTAATCATACTTTCAGATTGTCTCTCAAGCCAAGGCACTGTGACCCACTTCACTGCCATGTTCTTGAGAGAGTAAGCGGTGCCCAGAGTGAGGTTCTTGCACCAGTGGCATCAGCAGCATCTGGGAAATTATTAAATGTACAACCTTTTCACTTACCCACTTGTATCACTACTACATGTACCAAATCAGAAACTCTAGGGGTGAGGTTCATAAAGCTGTGTATTAACCCTCTTCCAGGTGAGTCTGATCAAGAGGTCAGTATCATTTGTGCTGAGTAAAACAGTAGATGGATGGTCTGATGCACTATATCTTCCTAACTGTGTCCCTGTGTATATGCTCACCTGTTCTCCATACAAGAGCCAGACTGGCTTTTCCAAATGTCAATCAGATCACTTAATTTCCTAGCCTAAAATTTTTATATCAAAGGCTTTCTACTGTATTTACCCTAAAAGCAAATTTCTCACCCTAACTTGCTAGACCACTTACCATGCAAGGGCCCCTGCTCAACACTGTGGAGGATACTGGCAGATTGCTGAGGCAGCATTATTTGCTCTTATATCCATAGTACCTGGCACATAATAAATCTTTAGCATCTACCAAATCAATCATTTAATTGGTAAAGATATTCAGATCTATGTTATTCACTCTGTTTACAATGTTACTGAATTCAAATTCTTGAGTTTTGCCCATTTATATTCCAGAGTCCTGTCCTTTTCTACCTGTTCTTTCCTGATGCTCCCAAAGTCCCATGCTTGGGGTAATTTTAGTTAATCATTACTAAACTTCACACGCTATTTGTACCATAAACTTTCTCATCTCCAGAAGTTCACATGCATGTAGAGAAAAATAGACTTGTAGACACTGCCTTTACTAAGTTTATGGCACGGGACACAATAATCTTTGAAACATGAAGGTAATGATTAAGCTAGGTCTGAAAAGAAAAGAAAGAATTCTCCAAGTAGAGCATTGTGTAAGGTTATTAATGGTAGTAATTGCACGTGGGAAGCCACTGAACTACGAGGAAAACCGAGATGATAAATTCAGAGCGGTGTGGTCCTGTAAAAGAGAAGATGTACAAGAGGCCAAGGAATCAGAGTGGACCATGTACATACTGATGACTCCTATAAGAAAGGGGTTCTAGGTTTTACTACACAGAGAGTAGGAAGCCATTGCAGATATTTAATCCTGGAAGGGGGAGGACCATATTTGAGTTTAGGGTCCCTCTGGTGGCAACATGGGAGATGGATGAGAGAGGAAGTAGAGAGGAGGCAAGAAGCCCATTCCAGAGGCTGTCATCTCTGAACCTTCTCTACTTCTCTCCCTTCTTAGGTTCATGGAGGACACAGGACAGTCTTTCATCACATTATGCAAAGTGACACTCATCGGTGGCTGTTTCCCTGAGTTGCTCTGTGTGCAGACCTGACTTGTCAGCTTGGGAACTGTGTGGGCTCTGTGTTAAGCAAACTTCCCCCTAAGCCCACTGAATACTCTGTCCCCACTGCATCTCCCTTGGAGTTACTTTCGCCATACCATCTTTAGGTTTCCTCACTCAGGGTGGTCCTGCAGTCCTGCTGGCCACAGTTGCATTTTTGCTATTGCTTTTCCAGACTGTAGCCAGCCTACCTTTCCATGCCTATTTCCTGGTTTTCATGAAACCCCAACCCTTATGCCCAGAAGGACACTGATGATTATCTAATTTATTTGACACATATGAAAATTAGTTCTCAAGTGCATGAGTAATTTTTCCAAAGTTAACAGTTTAGTGTCAGAGGCAGGGCTAGACTTTTCTACTAGATATTTTTGTTCCTTATAGATACATATACATATGGGGTGAATGATGAAAATCATCATTATCACTAGCCTGGAGCAGTATGGCTGGTGACGTGTGCTTTAAAAAGTGATTATTACATTCATTGTTATTAATATTAAATGATACAAGCAAAGTATCACAATCATTGCCACTTTATTGACCAGTACACTAAATTTAGACTTACTGAGGCTCCTGTACCAATGGCCGGCTGAGAAGACTCCTGAACCTGGGTATTCTGAATCCAAATCCTACATTTTCCCCCAACACAGTGGTGGCCTTGTGTGCGGAGCAGGCTGTAAATGAGGCTAGCAATAAGCTCCTGTCTTCCTGATGCATCCCTTAGGTATCCTTGGATTTGTGCATTTAACAACTGCCTAGGAGACAAAGATTTGTAACTATTCATCCACTGTTCTGCTCAGCACGTTGACTTAAGTCAGGAAGATGAGCAACATATTGATTAAAAAGAATATGAAATCAGAGCTTTTGATTGAGAATTTGATAAATTGTAATCAGCCCATAATATAAGCAAAGGGAAAATTAGAAGGGAATAAAAATGAGAAAAATAAAATGAATAAAGAATTCTAAAATATTGATTAAGGGAAAGTTGCATAAATGCAGTGAAACTTCCAGAGATCACCAGAATCCCCAGTGAAACCAGAAACGACTCAACAAGAAAAGCAAAGCAGGGTGGTGCCTGTAGATAAGCAGGTCCATTACAGAGACAGATACCTCATCACCATCAGTTGGACTCCACATACTCCAGCAAGGGAACACAGCTCTGAGAACTCCAGCTCTGCCTGTTCTGAATTCTCGTCTGCCTCTGAAAAGTGTGCTACCTCACTCATCATGGTCTGTGTTTCTTCTAATGACAAATTTATGAATAACAGCTGCTACTTAGTAAATCTTACTATACATGAACAGGAACTATGATATATAATTTATGCACATTTTATCACCTGTACCCACAATCATTAATGTTGCCATTTCTTAAGTGAAGACACTGAAGCTCAGAGAGATTGAGCAACTTACTTGAAGTCACACATTTAATAGGTGATAAAGTTTAGGTTTGAATTCAGGGCTGCCTGATTTGATAGCATGGACTTTTGATCCCTAAAACCTTTTTTGACAATAGGTTTATACAGGAAACAATATACACTTGTAAATAACGCTTCTGCATTCTCTTGGAAATGGTAGCAGGAAAAAAGGCAGCAGCTAGCTCTCTCTTATACTCAACAAGCAGGTGTATAGAAAACTAAAACCCAAATTCCTTAAAGGTACTGTGTTCTAACTGATATTTTAAAACTATTGTTTTGTGTATGTGCTTGCATCAAATTACTGATTCCCACTTTGGTGTGCATATTTTTGTGTTGCAAAATTTTTTAAAAATTGTGCAAGCAGATATATTTGCTTTTCATCATGTCTCACAATGATACCAGAATTTTGGGTGTATATTTAGCTTGATCTGGGTATGTGGTCTGGTATTATTTCATGTTAGTGGGAATTCTTGTTTTGTGAATTGAATGAATGCCACCTGGATGAATGAGAATGATGATATGGGTTACTGATTCCTAAGAGTATCTAAGATGACTTGCTATAAACCATGGATTATATTTTATTCTTCCATTTTAACATTTTAATCACAACTCTCTCGTCCTAAAGTGATGTACGTTACCCAAGAATTCTATAACCTTAATTCATTTGAGTGCCCTTGAAGACAGCAATCAGATAAAACAGTAATTCCTCTGTTAGGAAATGGACCAACTAAAGCACTTGTGACTTGGCTAAGGAAATGGAGTAGAAGTTTCCAGAAAGCAGCTTCAGATAATTAGTAAATCCCCCCACCAAGACTGGTGCCAGCAGCCTCACGATCTAGTCCAGGAGGCAGCGAACTGTGGCTCACAGGCCAAATGTCCCACCACCTGTTTCTGTTTTCCGCAAGCTTAGGATATGATTCACATTTTTAAATAGTTGGGAAAAAAGAAAGACAAACCAAGAAAAATTTTGTATGGTATGTGAAAATTATGTGAAATTCAATTTCAGTGTCCATAGAGAAAATTTTCTTGCAATACAGCCATACCCAATTGTTTACATGTTGTCTCTGACTGCTTTTATGTCACAGCAGGAGAGTAGATCCATTTCCTCAGAGCCTGGGTAGCTTCTGAACTCTAAAATATTCCCTTGACAGAAAAAGTTTGCTGCCCCTAAGCAAGAACAAGAGTCTCATGTCTTCAAATGCATTATGCAGTGTTCTTGTTCTTGAGCCTGGACGACCACAGTTATTCGATTCCTGCAGAAGTCAGAGGCATGGTAGATAACAGAGTTGAGTAAGGCTCTTTCCATGTTCTTGAAGGGCTTGATATCGAGGAGAAGAAAAAACACACATGGAAAATGCAAGGCCACAAGCCAAAGACAAATAGAGGTGTCAGGGCAGAGGTAAGACCTATAACCAGAAATGCTTCACAGACTCTGTGGGATAAGACTTTGACACAGTAACTTTGCTGAAGGAATAAAAATTAGTCAGCTTGATGGTTACTTCTGCATAGCTTGGGAGTAATCTATTGAGGAAGCAGACACTTAAGCATTCTTCACTTCTCTGAATGACAAAGTTGGAAAACTTTTGAGGATTTTTTTGCACACAAATGAAGTTTTTCCTACAAAGGAAAAATAAAAGAGCTAATTGTGTCAAAAGGTATAGTTATTGGGCCAGGGATGTAGCTCAGTGGTTCTGGCACCTGCCTCGCAAGCAGAAAGACCTGAGTTTGATCCCTGGTACCAAAAACAAACAAACAAAAGGTATAGTTATTTGTCTTTAATTGAGGGGACTGTGAAAGGTGACGTCAGTGTAGCCAGCTAACTACATCTTTTGGAATCTTTTATAATGGTCTCATCATCATAAATTCCTTCAGTGGTTCACGGTAATGACATAAATCTTGATGAACTCATCTCATATGATGATAGGTGTCCTAAACCCATTCTTCTGAGCTGCCCTGCATTTTTATCATTATTACCTCATTTCCAGAAGAAGCAATCAAAACAGAAACCCTTTTGAAAAAGGACAAATAATGATCAGCTGAAGCTATCCAAGTTGTCCTCTACTTACTATATGTGCCATTAACCTGCCTCCTTGAAGAGTTTACCACCCAGTCTTTTATTTCCTATCATTCTCCATTTTCACTTGCTCTATGACCATCTACCTAACATCCTAGAGAAGTATTAGATCATTGCTGCTGCTTCTTAAACAAACAAACAAAAGAGACAAAGCACCAGTCAACATGCTCATGGAAGCAGGGGGTAGAGAGCCTTGGTTTCAGGCTGCAAATATTTATTTTCTTCTCCACCATTTCCCCAGCATTCAAAACTATGCTGACTTTGAGACTACACGGAATCACTGTCAACTCTTTTATCAGAAAGTTATTTTTCTTTCCCTCACTGTTTTTTTATACATGCCTTTTAAGACAGTATTACTGTGGCTAACAACAAATATTCATCAAGTAACAATTATATGCCTTATGCTATTAAATATTATGAAGGAACATAAAGAGATCATGCTCCCCTCATCTTTATCAGTGTGGGACCTTTTTCAGAAGTTAGGACAATCATCTGAGAAATGTTTGAAAAAATAATAAATTAATTAATTTGTCAATATTCTCTAGGAATTTCCCCCGATAACTGTGTGAGATGCACTCCAAGAACAAGGCCCTTCTTTGTGGTTATGGACCTTCCTCTAAAACCTAAAGCCATAACCCACCTGTGTCTGAGTTCTTGTCCACAGAACATGGACCACCTCCAGTCCTGCTTATAAAATGCCTCCTGTGGTCTTCCACCATGTTCAAGGTCTTCTGAAGATCTCCTAGATGGTGAGATCTCATATTGGCAGGAGCTGGATCCCTCAGTTTGCTGCACGAAGACTTGCCCAACTAAAGAGTCCAGATCAAACTTTGCTTTCATCATGTGATTGAGAACAAATTTGTGTTGTGTTAATCCACAGAGAAATTGTAGAAAGTAGTTTTTGAAATTGTAAAAGTAGTTATTCTATCCTGGAAAAACAAATTTGTTAGTCTAGAGCTCTCATTAAGGGCCTAACAAAAGAATTTATATTCTTTTATAACTCTTCTATGTTCTTCTTTTCTTCTGAAAATTCTGAGGGGCAATATTTGGATTACAGTTTGCATCATCTTCTCTTAACTGAAATGTGCACAAAGCACTGATCTTCCTATGAGCTTTAGGCATCAGATCTACCTGTTGTGTGGAACTGAACACAAAAGAGTTTTGATGTCTAATTCTAAAAGTGATTGTTTTCATTTTGTCTTGTTACAAAACAACTGAAAGGAAATATCAGGGTGGAATTTGGGTGGGTTTATTATTATTTTTTTGGTGTTTTTGTTCGTTTTGTCTTTCTCATTTATGCAAGGAAATTTCGAAGAATACAAGGTTGTTAACATTTGCATCATGCCAGCCTTGAATGGTAATCCTTTCCCCTAAGTTCTTCTATGTTCTCTCTATCAAACAAGCCAGGACCTTCAGCACTGGAATTGGCTCATTTACATGCTGTAAGAATTCAAGGATCCTGAGCCACAGAGTAGTTAGAAATCCTGGAGTCAGTGCCCTACAATTTCTGGAGCTACACGGGGGAGCCCACACATTTGCAATGCTTCATTCTCTTGCTGACTTCCTCTTTCTTACGTTCTTTCCCTCTACTTCGCTCCCCTTGTTTGCTTCCTTTCAGGTCTTGACCCTCAGGGCCAATGCTTATTTATTGACCAAAATCGAAAAACATAACAAAGGAGAAAGGAAAGTAAGACTAGGTAAAATGCAGCAATTGCCTGCTTTCCTGACAGATGATCATTAACTGTACATAGATCATTAACTGTACATGGAAATAGGTGTTTTTCTAAATAACTCATACTAGACGTGCAAGTCAGTGACTGTTTAATTCATCATGTGACGATATTGTGGGGGCACACCTGTGTGAGTGCACACTTCTGGATATTGCTGTGCATAAATGCAGCTAGCAGGATCCCAGTCTGGGTAGAGCTGGCAGTACTCCAAAAAGAAAATTTTCATTGATCTTCCAGTTTAATTATGTCTGTGGCGATATCTACTACCTTGTGAATCATCATGTGGGCTCGTTAGGCACCTGTTCTCTCTCCACTTGCAAGGAAAATGTTTCAATTAGAATAAAAAAATGATTAAAGATCTTTCCTCTTCATTTCTTGCCCTAGGTAACTGGGAGGAAATTGACATGAATATGCAGCCAGGCAGGTGGAGAACAGGTCACCTCACAGATAGGAACTTATTAGCTCTGTATCATTTCCCCCTCAGTACACGCCTGTCTTTCTAACCCACACACACAAATCACGCAGTCATTATATGGATGTCACCAATATATTTTTTACTCAAATGAAGCCTCCATGAAACATCACAAAACAAGTTGTGTTAGTTCTTTCATCCTGAAAAGTTTGATGTGGGGATTTATGTGTGACTAAAGATGCAACTGCTGCTGAGAAAATTTCTTGGGAAATAGAGAGGGGAACCTATGAATATTTAGTGTTCCAGGCTGTGTGTTAGGTACCTTTGTGTAGTGTGTCCTGGATGATCCTCACACCAGTATAGCAGAAGAGGTGCTCTTAGCTTCACACCTTTGAGGAGAAAATTGTGGACAGGCATGATTCACAATTAGCTTGGTCCATTCCAAAGTGTACCCCACATACAAAAGCTTAAATGCTGATTATGGTGGGACTGGAGATTTTGCGGTTGTCTGCTCTGCAGCAAAGTAATACAGGCAGTACACAGATGCCATTAATCCCATGTTCACTTTGGCTTCTTGATGGAGAATGTTAATAGCTAGCAAGCAGACAGAAGATACTTGCACACTTCAGCCCTAGCAAGAAGCTTCTTAGTTTCTTCCTTTGGATAAGAAATAAATATGTTAATTAGGTCAATATGATGAGCAGATTATTATCTGTAGGCTGTTTTCAGTCTTTTGAAGGGTCATTTCAGGACCGCTGTAGACAGTGAATCAGAAAGACAGAGCTCTGGCAGCTAAGACTGGGACAATTAAGAATATATGAAATCAGGAAGTTTACTTAACAGGGACAAACAAGCAATCATGATGGCAGTAAGCTCTGTGAGGGTACTTTGCACCTGCCTGCCTAAGTGCTTAGATGTACTGACCCACTTTGTGTATTACATTCTTCATTAAAACTGAGGGTAATAACTTACCTGCAAGTGTGGCTGGATACAGATAGCTGATTATAACAGCAAACATAGTTCTTTCTCAAATGTGAAGGGGATCAAGAGATAGAGGGAAGAGGAGGGGAGGGGAGGGAAAAGAGATGAAAAAGGAATTAAGATGTTTTATGTACATGTACCAACCCCACACAAGAAATGGAAATATTGTATACTACAAACATGCACTAATAAAAAATGAAAAAATTACAAACACACACACACAAAATACAGTTCATTACATAGGATCTGAAACATTGTAAGGGCTTAGAAAATGTGAGTTCACCTTCCCTGTCCCTAATGAGTACTTAATACATATCAATTTAGTGACCAGAGGCCAGGGTTAGGGTGATGTGGTAGGTTCAAACAAGGTGGGAACCACAAGCTGGCAACTACAAAGTGATCATAATTTGGGACCAATAACTGCTTAGGATCCTCCTTCATTCCCCACCTCCAAAGATAGAGGGTCAACTGCATGGCTTGCTTTGGCCAACTGAAGGCAAGAGGGTATGATGTGACTGAAGGCCTGAATAACACTTGCACCGACCTTTCCAGACATCATCAATGCCTGAAGACCATGCCTACGGGAGGCTTCTGATCCCAGAATAGGGTAAGAGAAATGTGGGGCAGAGTTAACAAGGCCCAGCAGGAACAGGCAACACTCAGCAACCCCAAATGTAAGATAAATAAATGCTGATCTCTGTGTACCTATGGTTGTTTGTTATGCAGTAAATAAATTTAGACAGTGAGTAAGTGGCATTTTTATCCCACTCTCTCAAACTGGGTTTTGAGGAGGGAGAACGTCATGAAATAGAAGGCTATGGACAGAACATCTCATGCTCAGTAAGAATCTGGTGAGGTCCTTCCAGTTCAGAGAAGAGCCCATCAATAACTATGGTAAAAAAAAAAAATCATAGTACTATAGGCTGGAAGAGCAACTAATGATTAAAATATCCTACAGGTGAAAAATTATTGAAATGTGACACGGATAGTCTAAAAATGCTCAGGTGGTACACCTGTGGATTCATTAGCAGTTCCTGGATTTCAGAGCATGGCCACTCTAAAGATAACAAGCCTGCCATAATGGGGCATTGAATCAGAGTCAGCAAATGAAGAACGATGAAGTAAATGTCTGTTGCTCAGGCTGAACTATAGGCAGAAGGGAGGCCTTGGTGATTTTTTTCTCATTTGGGCTTTATCTTTCCTGAGAGTGGTTGTAAGCCCAGGGAGGCACTGTAGGTGTGAGAGTGTGTGAGTCCGACAACACACAATGTGGAAGTGCAACCAAAATGCACAAAACAAGAAATTTTTATTACTCACAGGCCCCAGAGAAGTAAGAATACTGACTGGAGCCTAAGAGGAAGTCTGGAGGCACAAGGGAGCTATACAATTGTAGGGAAGAGGGAGAAAGAGAATGTAGAAATATGTATTTATTAAGGCTCTTGGGCATTTTCTTCTAGGCTTTCCCTTGAGGACTGTGGATTGGCTAGCTTAAAAACAACACTAGTGATGGGGGAGGCGCTTATTTATATGACCCTGGTGTTGACCATTGGGGTTTATCATGGTCAGAAGCTGTGGGATGAGTTGGGTTTGGGGACATTGAGGTGAGGAACATGCAGGAACACTGCAATTGTATTGTTGGGAAAGTTTTAACTAGGCCAAAGGTGAAGGAAGGACTGGGTTCCAAACACCTTATATGTCAGGCCTAGAAACAGATATCCAAACAGCCAGTGTATTAAAGAAATTTATGACAAAACCCATATCTTTGCTTCCCAAAGAACACTTATTGCTTTGTTGGGTCTAGTGGCCTTTTATGGCTGGGAGGTGGTGGTGTGACATTTTAAATTTTCTATCAGTGTCATTATTCTGCTTCCTGGAGCCTATCAGAGTAGTAGATTTACTCCTTATAAGGTTCAATATCATAATTTTTTTCTTCTTTTAGTGAATTTCTTTCTAGCCTTTGCATTAGAAGCCATCGACACCAGGAACAAGAGATTTCCAAGTTACTTTATATCTGTTTAGTGAGAAGTCCTTTCTGTGGGTTGCTCCTACACTATCTTGTTAGTGACTTTACCCCAGGAATGAACCTTAGTATCACTCATCCCAGTGTACCTGGCAGTAACCATAATCAGAAATAAGTCTGCTACACATAAAGTATCAATGTTTTCCACATCCTTCCACCAAATTCTGCTTGCTAACTGTACATGTGCTTACTAGGAAAGGAAGATAAGTCACAGGTTGGCTCTTTGATCCAGGATGCCACCTATTTCTATTTATCGATTCTCCAATGCTATCCATTGTAGGATGCACCACCAATTTAATAATAGATTTTCAGAGGTGGAGGGGAGCAGCACTATATTATATGTACAATTGATAGTAAGCTGCATACCAGTGTCAGGGATATTAAAATGTGAAAAAATAATACAACTCAGAACTGAGAAAATACACATTCCCAAATGGATTCAGATGCCTCACCCCTGGCATTTTTCCTGTTCTTTGCATGGCTATGTTGGTTTTATTCTTGTTCCATTGTCCAACTCAGGAGCTATGATGCTTTACCCATATGTTTTAACTGGGTCTATTGCCCTTCTTTTCTCTGACATGAAAGTGTCAATTTCAAAGAAAGCTCTTCATATTTTCATTTTTATCTCAAGTCTGTGATTCTATCTGTTCATGCTTAGAAATGTATGTGCTATTCCATTTCTTCTGGGCAAGGTAGCTGGCAGCATGACATAGAAGCTGAAAGCCTCTTTGGCCATCTTAAACAAGAGCAGGGTAAGGGAAGTGGGACAGCGGTTGCCTCTTAACTTCAGAGACCACAGCTCCCTGGGGATAAGGAACTCACTGCCACTCATCAGGGTTCTTAGTTAACAACTCCTGGCAAACCTAAGAATAGGAATTTAGTGAAAAGATCACAGGGTGCTCAGAGAATAACTCAAAGGCTGGAGGATGAAGTTCATAAAACAGGAAGTTAAAAGGTAGGCCAGCAATAGCCACAACCAACATCATGTTACAGAATCCTCTAGTGAGGACAGCACTGCTGAGCTGCTCCAATGCTACAGCTGCCACTTACTGTCTTGGGACAGGGCCATGGCCACTGGTCCCAAAGCTGCTGGTGCCCAGGTAGAACTGGGCACTGGAAAACACTGCTGTAAATGTCACATTAATATTTCTCTGCTTAAGACATTCTTCATCCAGATAGCCGCAAGGCTTGTTTCCCCAAGGCTTGCTGTCCTTACTTAAATATTACTTTCTCAGTGGAGCCTTCAGTGGAGCATGCATACTCTTTAAAATTGTGTGCCCTTAAGAGTAGGCCCCTTCTCCAACATATTCACTGGACATAATATACAATATACACATTTCCTTATTTTCTGTCTACTATAGAATGTATATTCTATAAGGGAAGACTTTTTTCTGCTTTGCTCTATGGTTCATTTCCAGGACCTTTAAAAGTGCCTGCATAAAGTAAGCATTTAATACGCATTTACTGAATAATGAATGCAGTTTGTCAATAGCTTCTGATTCTCTGAGTACTCATTCTCAGCCCAAAGAATGTGTAATTGGTTGACATCAGGTAATTTAAGTTGCATCTTCAAGAAAAGCTTGGAAAATGTTTTCTACAATGATATTTGTTTTTGTTTCATGTCTTACCTGGGATAACACCTGAATTTCATAACTATTCTGTCTCAATTATTGATCCTCCTCATCCTAACACTGTTTTCACAGGTTTATCTCTGAAGTGCAAATTTAATTATGACACAAATACATCATCTTCAGATAGATCAGATAGATAGATAGATAGATAGATAGATAGATAGATAGATAAACAGATAGTTTTTTGAGACAGGCTTTTGCTATGCAGTTCAGGATGATCTTGTACTCACGTAGTCCAAGCTGGCTTTGAACTCACAGCAATCCTCTTACCTCACCCACCACGCCCAGCTTCATCTTAAGATTTAAAACCTCAGTCCTTCCTAGCCCCCATTTACAGGCTAAGTACTGTATTAATTGCTGTAGCATAAAAGACTGTCTGTGTTGGGTCTCTGCCTGCTGTGTGGAACGCTCCCTGTCTCACAACTGCCTACTGAACACCTACTCTTTCTTCAACACTGTGATAACTAATTGTGGTATCAACTTGAGTGAGAAGCCTAATTGATCAGTTTAGCACAGTGCTGGGTGTGTCTGGCTGACTTACTGAAGAGGGAAGCCCCACTCTGCGTACAGGTAGTACCAACCAATAGGCTTGTAGCCTGGATGGAATAAAAGGGTAAAGAAGAAATCTCACTTCTGTCTCTTTGAATGAGTTCAGTCTTCACCATCACGTTTGAACATCTATCTCCAGGCTTGCAGCACACCCTTCCACCTTGCAGGGCAGACACTTCAGCCTTCCACAGTAGAACCTTTGGTTTTCTAATACAGACCTGCATGGGACTCTGCAGTGAGCTCTAGGCCTTTGACTTTTGACTGGATCCTCCAGCTCTCCCACACACAGATGGCTCTTCTGCATACTCCTACACCTGACTGTAAACTTACCTACCTCGTAAATCCTTTATATATGATAATATGTATATAAATGTGTGTTTATATCTGCTCCTCTAGTGAACCCTAACTGATACAGATTTTGGTACCAGAGAAGTGAGCTCATTGCTGTAATGCTACCTGACCATGTCATTCACAAACCTTTGGAAATGGTTCATGGGAGGAGTTTAGAAAATTTGAAGATGCTGCCTGGAAAAGCAGAATGCTGTAAAGAATGCTGTAAAGTCAAGCTTCATGGAAGATTCTTTTCAGAGCTCGGAAGACCAGAATTTTGACGGTACTGCAATTGAGAAAGATGAGGCTCAAGAGCTCTCAGTTGGGAAGAATTCCACTGGCAGTTAGACCTCAGCCATGCATGGTATGGTCTGGCAGAAAACTGATCTGCATTTTGTTTATGTCCTGAGATTTTGTGGAAGACAGAGATTAAGGGTGGTAGACTAATTAATCTGGAAGAAAAAATTTCAAGGCAACCTAAAATTCAGCCCGTGGCATGGAAATTGTTGGGAGCTTTAGCTGAATCTACAGCTAAATCAAGGAATCTACAGGAAAATCAAGAGCAAACGGCCCAGCAGAATAACCAAAAGTTTTGAATTTTGCTAGAGCAGAAGCTTTAGTCAATTTGGGGCCTGCAAAGATGGAGCAGAGGGGAGCTTGGTTGCTAAAATGATTAGCATTAAATAGAAGCCAAGCATTAAAAATCTCAATAATACAAAGGATGTCTTGAGGACCTAGGAGGAACCACCAAGACTCTACCCTTTCAGGGCTCAAAATTGCAAAGGTGAAAGACTTGGCTTTGAGAAGAGAACCTCAGGCATCATGCTCCAGAATGCCAGCAGCCTAGAGAATGGAAATTGATTCTCCAGGATTCAGCTCACCACTCTGAGCCATCCTGGCATTCAGAGACCTCCGCAACTACCAACAAGGTACAAAAGGGCTTGGCTATTGCTCAGGCTAGTGACAGACCTTGGCGTCATCCACACAGTGCTGGTTTTAGTGGGATGCAGAATGCAAGAGTTGTGCTGTCTGGGAGGCTTCCACCAGATTTCAAAAGGCCTGGGATTCCAAGCAGTGTGCCTCTGAGAGGGCAGTGTGTGAAGCTATGAGTGTGAAGCCAAAAGTGCAGTGGAGACCCAAGAAAGTTAGAAAAGTCAAGAACATGGAACATCTGAGGAGAGTTGCAAGGGGTGAGCAAAGCCAGTCCAACAGAGGGTGACGACACCAGCAGTGCCAGAGGGCCAGAGCCACCTAAGCCCTTTGGAGTTCATGTCTTGCCACAGATTGCCCTAGGTACTGGACATGGAGCTACGGGATTTAATGTTTTCCCTGCCCATATTTATAAATATTCTCATATTTATCCTTTTTGGAATGGGAAGGTTTACTCCATGCCTTTGTATGTTGGCAGTATTTACTTTTCCTTTCTAGAGCTGAGTTTGCCTTCTCAGAGGATTCTCTGGACTTGGCATTTTGCATAAAGGGATGGGTGTGAGTCTTTTGGTGGCCAGGGGAAGAATACTATGGTTTATACCTAGATGTCTCCCTAAAGTCTCATGTGCTCATAGGTGGAGCTTTTGGGAAGTGACTGGATTATGGGGATGTGACACTTCTCAGTGGATTAGTATACCATTGACTTTATAGCTAATTGTGATTTGGGAGGTGCAGCCTGGGTGGAGGAAGAGGGTCACTGGGGGCATGGCCTACAAGTGTGTATCTTCCATCGTCTCTTGATCCTTCTCTCTGCTTCCTGACGCCATGCCACGAACTGTACCTACTCTGCCATGTGCCCTGCCTTGCAGCCAGCTGACTATGGACTGAAACCTCTACAAATTGTGAGCCAAAATAAATCTTTCCTGCTTACAGTTGTAGGTGTTGGGTATTGGGTCTCAGCAAGAGAAAGACAAACACCTAGCACAAGCACTTCTCCAATGTCCAATGTGATTTATAATATTTGACTTCACTCACCCTTACCCAGCCCTGGGAAACTCTCACTTGCTATTAGCTCTTACTTTACACAGCACTGGTATAGCCCTTGCCTTTAGTTCACTTCTTTTTTTTAAATTCTTTCATTAGTGACACTCAGTAGGAGCTTTCTGCATGCCTAAAACTGAGGCATGAGCTGATGGTTCAATCACACATGAGGCACATCTCATTCCTGCCCCCAGCAGAGCTTACAATAAGCAAACAACTATAAAAAACAGGCAGTAATAGGTACCATGGAAGCAAAATGCAAAGTCCTTTACTAGCATCTAACTCTAAAAAAAACCCTAGTTGAATAGTTTAAATCTCAGCTGAGACTTTAAGGCTGAATGGAGGTGAAGGTTTGAAGCAGCTGGTGGGAGGGCAGTGAGGAAAGAGAAAGGCCAAGAAAAAGGAGGTCAGGCAGTGGGTAGAAATATCAGGACTAAAGTCCTGAATTAGAAAGAAGTTTTTCATACTGAGGAAACCAAAAGGAGGACACAGTGAATGCAACATGGTGCCAGGAAGGAGCCTGCTGGGCAATGTTGCTACAGGGATAGGGAAGAGCGGGATCATGCTCTATGAACATGGTATCATGCTCCCATGATACCAATTTGGATATGGATCCAAATTTGGATACCAGTCTGGACCATGCTACCAATTTTGGATATTATTCTAAGGATAATATGAAGCCATCTAAGGATTTTATGCAAGAGAGATTCAGGATCTGATTTGCATGTTAAATGCATCATTCTGACCCCAGCATTAAATATGGGTAGAGAAAGGCAAGTGTAGAGACAGGAAGCTGTCTGGAGACGTCCTCATTAAAAGTGACTGTGCTGGAGACAGAGCAGGATAGTGGCCCTGAGAGCAGAGATAACAGGTGAACTTAGTAGGGATTAGGAAGCTATTGCTCTGGTCAATAATGTGTGAGGTATGAAGCTGGGGATGTGCCCAGAATGATTCATGCATTTCTGGTATGAAAAGCAAAGCATATTTTTCTTGACTCTGCTACTCAGAGTGTGGTCACTGGACTGGAAACTTTGCATCTCCTCAAATTTGTTAGAAATATAGACTAATGAATGAGAATCTGCATTTAAAGAAGATCTTACAGTGCTTCATAGACATATTCAAGTTTGTAAAGCACTATCCTAGTGGATTTTAAGTTTGTAATCTTACCAAAGCAGGTATTCATAGAATGCTGCAAAAGTCTGACAAATGACTATGAATATATATATGTATGTGTGTTTGTATGTAACACACACATTAAGGGCCATGCAAATAAAGCAAGCAATAGGCAAATATTCCTGAAGACCAGAGCTTTATAAATTTCCATAGAAGACAATTTGCAAAAGGATAAAGTTTCCTATTTTGAAAAAAACACTATTGACAAAATATACAGGAGAGGCACTGTACTTTCCAATCATAAAAAGAATAATATGAGGGTAACAAAAATAAATGACGTAAAATGTGTTTTTGCAAGTAGGAATATTTATATGTGACAGCTGCATATCACTCTGAAGCTTCTCATGAAGCTTCTCCGTTGACCAATAGAAGAACATGGACTCATATTGGTTCCCTTGGATTTTTCCCTTGCTTGACAAAGGATTGTTTAGGGGAAAGCAAGACAAGTGCAGAAACAGAGTGGCCACATGTCACTTATTAAAAGCAGCACAGTCTGTTGACTGGCCTTTCCTGCCCTTTAGTTTTAGCTAGAAAATGAGTTAGCTGGTAGGTTAATTGAATGTTATCTAGAAAGTGCACACATATTCTCTGTGTGTGTGTGTCTGTGTGTGTGTGTGTGTGTGTGGTGTTTCAGTAGATCTCACTCCAGGAGCCCCAGTATTCTGAGAAGGGGGAGCTTTGGAAACCATCCTCCCACTGGTTTCTCGGTCCTCACTGGCGACCCTGGAACTCTGCCCACCCTTACTTGCTGAGATGTGTCTGTCATTTTTGACTGGGTGTGATTCTATCAGCCCAGTGACTTGTCAGGTCCCAAAGAAATTAAAAAAGGAAAAGTCCAGATGGTGACATTTGTGGTGAAAAAGAAAAGTGTCTTTTTCAGTCAAGCTGCCTTCCAATTATTTAAATTTATACAGATTTTATTTATTTATTTGCCATTTTCTCTTCTAAAAGGAGAAAGCTCCTGGCCCGCAAACAGGTTACCTCCAGTCCATCATGCTGCCCTCCAGCTGCTCCTGGCTGGAATGACTGGTCTGTATGGAGTTAGGGGAGACAAGGAAGTTTCCCCGAAGGCAGCCCCTCAGCATCCTATTGTTCTGATTTAGTAGCATCCTCCAAACCTTCCTTCCAAAGCTTTAGTTTTTTAATAGAATGAAATTCAGTGTGATTCATTCTTTAAGAATTGGGGATAGGGTTTGTGTGTACCTCTTTACTTACTTACTGAGCCTGGTAGCATGTTAAAAAATGATAAATGCTACGGTTAATATCAACTAACATTTCATGAAATCTTACATGCCTTAAGTGCTGTTTTAAATGCTTTACGTGCATTACTTCATTTAATACGCATAGCAACCAGATGAGATTAATGCACATTACCATTCTCATTTTTTCAGATAATAAAATGAGAAAATCAAGCTTTAAGAGGTTATGTAAATAGTTCAAGGTCACACACGAGCAGGTGGCAGACCCACAATAAAAATCAGTTCATCTGTTTCCACTGAAATCACCAAAATTTACAGCACAACAAACTCCACAGCATAACCTCCCAGAAATGAATGATTCAGCCTGGGTGCTCAAGGGGTTTTGAGGGAGGCTGAGTGAGATATCACAGGTACTGGAGAAAATGAGCTAGGAGGGAGCTATAGGCACTGACCAAACAAAGAAAGGCAGTAAGGCCAGGGGTTGCAGCACAAACAGCCATGGAGGCAGGATTGTGGCAATGTCTGGGAAGTAACTGTGCTTAGAGTACAAGATATATATGAAAAATGAATTTAGAGAGGCCAGGAGGTAGCGCCATGTTGTGTCTGCCAGACTGTGGAGTTTGTTCTTCCCTTAGACTTCGGGACATTTTGAAACAAGGAAGTTCTGAAGTCTGATGTACATTTTTAAAAATTCACTCTTTGGTCAAGTACAGGATAAGCTTTCTGTTTCTCTCTTATGTTCCCCCTACCTCTTCTGTTTGTATCTCCTACATGCAGGCAGAGACCCTAAGGGAATTGGGTATATGAGTATGTCTAGTTTCTGCGCTCTGTCCTTCAGCCTTGAACCTCACCTTTGGTCTCTGAGCTATCCTGACTTTCTGGGAAAAAGAGCTATGAAACCGAAAGCAGCGTGGGCCATCCTGCTTCCTTGATCCTCCCTATGCAGGCTTTACAAAGGGTTTATGAAGATAAATTATGAATACCCTGGAAGGCTTAAGAAGGATGTGGGTGTGAAGGAGCCCATCTCTCTTCTCCAAGGCAACTTTGTCCCATCTCCATCTAGCTTAGCTCAATCCCTGTAATCCTTTCCTCTTCCTTAAGCCCACAAAACCTCTATCCTTGTCGAAAATTTTGAATTCAAATTTTGATATCACGTCCCTTCTCTCCAATGCAAGCCCTTACTTCTTCTATTCCATTTTTAATTTCTCTGACTCCCTAACTGAACCCTTGGCCCAAGCCCACCTGTAAGAAAGTTCTATCTTTTTGTAGAACCTCATGTAACCAAATCCCTACCTTGGGAAAATATCGGTAGTGGTGTATAAGACGCCTTTTCGTTAACCCAGTAGTGAGTCTTATGCTGAGAATAAGAATGTTTTTCAGATTGCTTGTAAGACAGACATGTTCACCTTAGTGATGAAAATGTACATTCTTTCTGCAGCATTCTCAATAGCCTCACAGAGAAACGAATTATCCTTACCTGATATTCAAGGATATGGCACTGGACAGTAGAAATCCAGATTTTTTTTTATTTTAAAGCAAAAAATCTGTAATCTGAAGAAATGTGAGATTGTCTGCCCTGAAACAAGTTTCTGCCTTATCTTTGAATATCTTCCCTATCCCTGTTTTCAGGTCTGAATTCTTAAAATTCTTCAAAGCTCATATCAAACGGAACCTTCCAAAAGGACAGGGACCTAATATATAAATATCATGCCATCTATAGGTCATTAAGACAAAGTGACTCCTGGGGGTGATAAAGTAGTGGGAAGGCACACATATTTAGTAGCATTCCCTCCTCTTAGTGAGGACATTTTGGGGACAATGATCTCTCTCACAAGCAAGACATCTAAGGATCAAGTCATATCAGTTTATTCCAAACTACCTGCATCTCTGGAACTGTGTTGCCAACAGGATGTTAAAGTGTTAAGATATCTAAGGTGACAGATACCTGGACTATGCTGCAAAAGTTTCAAAGTGGGTGTCAAGCGTATTTTAAAATTCCCATGGATTAAAGACAAAAAAGAATTGTGTTTTAGGAAGATAATTTATGATGAAGATTGGGGAAGTGAGGCTCCCCATCATGTTAAGTCAATTGAGTCAACAGATGGGTCGATATGTCTTATGACACTTTGATCTTGTGTCTACTACCCCTTGAAGTCATACTAGGAGCAGAAGAGAGCTGCTCTGACAGTCCTCAAGATCTATTTACCTTCTCAGGGCTCCACATCTTAATACTATCACATTGGCTATTAAAGTTTTTGTTTTATGGCACTACAAATTGAACCAAGGGTGTCTGATACATGCTAAGCAACTCTACCATTGAACTAAACTCTTAGTCCCACCAATAAGTTTTAACACCTGCATTTTGGAAGGGACACATTCATACCCTCACACGCTTCCTTTTCATAGTCACCAGGTGTATTCATAAATGGTTCCAAGAATTTCAAATTGTACACATTAAGCCTGGAGCTGATTTAAACTAATTCTACATTTTTTTAGAACTCCTACTTTGGGAAAAACACCATGCTAGGTACTGGGAGATAGGCGATGAAATGCATGAAACATTTATTCCCCAGGAGCCAACAATATCTTATTGTGAAGACAAGCTAAATACATAAGGTAGACAATACACAAGGTACACAATGAGCTATGTTAGAAAGACAATTCCTCAAGTATTGGAACACATCTTTTAAATTATTTTTTCAGATTTGTTTTCCTAAAGGCAGAGAATATGTTCAAAATTTTTAGAATTCCAATTTAAAATCATATACTTTGAAGATAATAAAGATTTCTTGCAGTAATCTGACTCTTTGTATCACAAATATTCTTTTAAAAAAACTATTTTTCAGGGAAATTTTAGGTTCACAGCAAAACTGAGAGAAAGGTACAGTAATTTCCCATATACCTTTATTCCCACACGCATAACCTCTACCACTTATTAACATCCCCAGGCAAAATGTGCATTTGTTACAACTGATGAATCTAGAGTAACACAATCACCCAAAGTCCCAATACTCTTTTCAGATGGAAGAGTCACATCCCTCATTACTTTGTAATACATTCTTAGAAAAGAAATTTTGAATAAGGTAGGGGTTTATCAGATGTTCTTTTGGTAGATAACACTAGAGTCCTAGGCAGTTGAGGTGCCCCAAGTCCTATGATACCTTGCTCAGTGTCTGGTTTAAAATTTGGTCATGATCACCCAAGCATTCCTTTGCACACAAGTTACTGTTCTGTAGATCCCCCTACGTGAATTACTTTTTGTTGAGTTCTTAGTAAAATTCACTCTATGCTTTCTGACTGTTGTTGTGCTACTTTCCACATTCAATGAACTATGGCAAGTCAAAGCATGTTTATTTAAATGGATTTTGCTGAAATGTAACACTAGCTTTCTAACACCTGTTTGCATTTCCATACAGACTCAATAGAAAAGACACACTATTTTCATGCTGAACATGCAGAATAATATCCCATTTTTTTCTGCTTCTGATTGAAGCAGGCAAGGGAAGTTATCTTTACCTTCTTTGTCATTTATTCATTCAGTTAATCTTTCATTCATTCATCCATCACATTTTAAGCACTTGCTTTGTAACAGGCCTTGTAGGTAGTAATTGGTTTACAAGTATGACTAATCATGAACAATGTGTAAAATCACTGTTGTGAAATGATTTATTTCTCCTAAAACTACCAATGGTCATGTCCATTGCAGGATTCTAGATATTCTATTTTCAGGTGACTTATTTTGTACTGAATAAGTATAACAAAGTTGTATTCTAGTCAATAAGAACGTGGACTCTGGCATCATACGGCCTATATTCAAAGCAGAGTTCTGTCATTATCAGGTATGTCACCTTTGTATAACAGCTACCTTTCTTATCTATAAAATGAAGACAATAATAATTGTACCTGCCTCAGAGGATTTTTGAGAAAACCAATGCCTGGCAAACAACAGACATTCAAGAAATACAAGTTGGCTTTTATTTTTGTCTCGCGGAGCTAACACAGCATTTCTGAGTTTGACATATTTGCATGTGTACATTTGTGATTGTATTGCATTTTTTTGTGTGGACATATTTTTTCTGCTCCAAGGAGACAGTCAGAATCAGACATTTTATCCACTTCCTTTGTTACCCTGCATCATGTTTCTAGTATCTCTAAACAGATTCAAGGGAGAATCTTGAATTGGAGGTGGAGGGGACTGAGGACAGTTAAAAGAAGTCCTGGAAGGTTAGTAAGGTAACTGGGTCAGAATCACAGAACATGAGGTATTACTATTCAGAGTATCCTATGAAATCCTCTAGCACAATAACCTCAGATGATGAAATTTAACAGGGGAGGATGCCCTCACAGATAATGAGCCTTGGAATTGGGATCCCCAGTTCATTCCACAGATTGAAGATTCTGAGTTGTGTAATGGTGCAAGTAGAGGGTTGAAACTACAGAAAAGAACTAAATGCTTAACTCTACCCCTTTTCAGGTGCTGGGCTCCCTGCTCATCACTTTTCACTCTCCAGTCTTGCTTCCTCTATAGTTCATATACTACTCCTGAAGGTGCCCTGTAGGCTCACATTTTGAGTTTAGTCCACATGAAGTCATTCAGTTGATGTGACACTCAATTTACCTTTCTAAGAAATGGAGAAATCTTGTTCAGAGCATATAAATCACTTCAGGAAAAATATAAACATTGGATAGAAATGAAAACTAACACTGCCAAAAGTTTAGTTACAAATTTTTATTTAATCCTTGCAACAATTTGAAGCCAATGAATGGGTTAACTCACTCCTACCACCAGCAAATCTGTTGCTCAGTATTTCTGTTTTGCCTCACTTCCCAAATAATTCACTAACAAAGTCAGACTTGCTGGAAAAGAAGAAACAGAAAACAGCGAAGAACAATACTAGCCCTAAGACCTAATCAGAAATCTTTCTTTAAATTTACAGGAAGCAGAACACCTCAAATGCCTGGTAACCTGTAGATAACATGGAAACCATGTCAAGAGAACTGATCATTGCAAGAATTAATGACTATTCCTATACTCACCTGGCTATGGCTAAAATTAAACTCCCCAGAAGCCCCATATAGAGCATTTTGCCTGAAACCCATAGCAAGATGGAGTTTGGGTGAAAGGCCTCTATCCTCCATCTTCTGGTTTGTTGTCAATAAAGCTTTTTTTTCCCCCACCACTGTCCTTCTTAAATTATTTGCTTCATTGGGTAGTAGCAGAACCGGGACTTTTACATTTGCAAATTCCATAAAATAGGAATTATTATACTATCAGAAAGCTGGATACCAAGGAATAAAGTTCAGTGATTTGCTCAAAGTGCCAGCTATTTAAATCAAAACTAGAATTTTGAAAGGCCACAAGTTCTTGAGAAGAGAAAAAAAATCAAATTATCAAACATAACAATCACAACTTATTTGAAGAATCGGCCTTATATGTAAAATATTAGGCAAAAATCTTCCCATTGTTAAAGTGTTTGTAACAAAATAAATATAAGTAATTTTTACCTCTTTTTTATTAAAACTATTTTCATTATTTTCTACAATTGAAATGCTTTTTTAATAAAGTGTGATAGCAAATGAAAAAGAAATTCAGTCTATGAATGTGGCATGAACTGGTTCAATAGAAGGAATACAGTGGTCAATTAGTCTAAATTTTCCTTGGGCTCAAATAGAGACATTTAAATGAGTGGCCTCTAAGTGCTTATATATTTTTCACTTAGCTTCAAAATTAGAAAGCAAGAAAATTCTCATCTAAATTATTATTCTCTCCATGTAACCTTAAATTTTCATCTGTCCTGTATTTATACTATATCTAGTCACTAAGAAAGCCTTAGCCCATCTCAGTGGAAACATTTAATCTCAGTGCAAAGGAGTTTTCTGTCACCTTGCTTTCTCCCCTCTAACTAGTACAAATGGTTCTCCCTTGATTTCAGTGAAACAAAATTTAATGTAAAAGGGGAGATCATGAAGGTCATTCAAAAATTACTGTAAACTAACTACATTGAAAAATCATTTATATGAGTTTTACCACTGATTCCAGAGACTAACCATGTAAACTTGAAATAGCAATATAACCTTTGTAGGCCTCAGTTAAAACATAGTTCCTTAGCCACACCAGCCACATTTGAAGGGCTTGATATCTAAATGTAGCACATGGCGAGAGACTATACTATTGGTTGGCTCAGGTATAAAATATTTCCATCCTCATTGATGTTCTACTGGACAGCATAAGACAATTGCTTAATTTATGGAGCATGTTACAGGGACATATGTAAATCCCATTCAATTCTTTTATAATAGTCCTGTGAAGAAAAAGCAGAAATTAATAATCCTACTTTATAGATAGTAATGGAAGCCCAGAAAGGCAAAAGTAACTTGCCAAAAGTCATATAGGATTCAAACCAATGTCTTCTCTTAACTGCAACTATTTTCTACTTCATCATCTTACCTTCTAAAACCAAGAATCTCTAACCCTGATGGTGCTTACAGAGACCACTGATGCTCACTGCCACTTATGGTTTCTTTAGAACCACAAGAAAGGTTGCCAAATTTGATGAAACAACAGTGACTACTATTTTTGTGCCTTGCAATGTAATTGGGAGTACAAATTTTGTGAGTTTCAAAATAATAAATAAGCAAAACTATTTTAAACCAGACTTAAAAATGAAAAATTACTAAATATCAAAAGAAATATGTAAAATAGGCAAAAGTATATGTTTCTAGTATTCAGGTATCAAGACATGGAGAGTATAGGCAGAGAATTAGGATTTTCAGTAATTATTATTTGCCTTTGTGTGTGTGTGTTTGTGTGTGTGTGTGTGTGTGTGTGTGTGTGTGTTACCAGTATTGAACCCAGGGCCTTTTGTATGTTAGACAAGCTCTCGACCACTG